>NC_047516.1:5228985-5271314 GCF_902827115.2 Pseudochaenichthys georgianus
ACAAATGCACAAGTAAAAACAAAGTTGTTATTATACAGATTTACGCAAACGGACTTTCCAGATTTATTTGGGCTGCTGGCAAACATCTCCGTTCGTCCTCTGCTTCCTAGTGTTTCTTAGATTTGTTGAAAATGGTTACGGTTATTGTAATGGTATCAAGGTAAGCCAATCAGAGGCAGAGTAGAACAAATCAGGTCCTTGGCCATCCTAAGAAAACCGTATTTGCCATCAGGAAAGTCAGAACACATCATTCAGCATAATAACTATCCGTGTTTGTTGCAGAGTATTTTTGGGACAACGGCCGTTTGTTTTCAGGACAACAGGCCGAGGGAGAAATGTGATTTCAGTCCGACGGGACATTTATGAGAATATGGGCTATTGTAACAATTAGAATCAGAATTAGGTTTTGTTGCCAAGAAGGTTGTCACATAGAAACAAGTATAAGTTGTGCGTTGGTGCATACAAAAAAAAGGAATAAATAAAAAGAAAATATTCAAAATTAAATGGAAAGATTGTGATAACAATATGAAACTATAATAACATTTAAAAATGTAAAATAAATGATTAGTATTCAAAGAAAATAATATGACAAATGTACGGTACATGTGAATGAATGGCACCTACAGAATAAAATAATAATACATGGGTTTTGTATAGTATAGCGCTTTTCCTATTGCTCAAAGACACTTATTGCTCAAAGACACTTATATATATATATATATATATTAGTGCTGTCAAAATTATCGCGTTAACGGCGGTAATTAATTTTTTGAATTAATTGCGTTAAAATATTTAACGCATTTAACGCATGTGCAGAATGGCCCGCCCCATACGTGCCACCAGTGGCAGCGCCAGGGTATGGCTGGGGTAGGCTACACCCATACCAAGAAATGGCTCAGCCCCACCATGAAAAATGATGTTAAAGTAAGCAAAATAAAGTCTGCCAACTCGCGCGGAGTAAATTGCACAGACAGCAGTTAGTAAGATTGATTTCAGTAGCCACGGTTTTGAAAACTTTTGTCACGTAGTGATCGTCTTCTCAATAGAACATCTTTGATAACGGCGTGGTGTTGTTGCAGGAAGTCCCGACGGAGAATACTCTTGCTGTAGTACAGGGCAGAGCCATATAATAGTAATAATATGGCTCTGGTACAGGGGTGCACATAACTGGTACGCAGGTTTTGTGCGTAATCTGAAATGCGTACCGTCACTTGTGTCACAAAGCGCATTTGCGTACCGACGTACTTGTGAAGCTTTTCCAGAAGGCGGTTAGATCACTGTGCACAGACAGGGCTGCTGTTAACGTCGGTCTGAACAACGGAACTGTGCCAAAACTACGCCAACCGGCTGTGGAGGGAGACTCCCCCCTTCACTGGAGAACTGCGCTAAAACAGCTGTGGTCACACTCTGTGGTCACGAAGTACTCCACTAGCGCCCCCCCCCCCCCTGTCGACTTTCCTGAAGTACTCCCCCGTTGATAGAAATCAACACGTAATGAATTAAGACCCCACGGTTTGATGATTGATAGGTGTGTGGGTTGTCTTTCATTTTGACACGCAGAAAAATGTTATAATAAACATAGATACTGTATGTTAAATGGATATATCCGCCTTCTTTCATTTATCTTTCCATTCCCACAACAATATACATAAATAAATGGCATATTTTGGACATAGTTCGAATGGTGATTAATCATGATTAATTAATTTTTAAGCTGTGATTAATCTGATTAAAAATTGTAATCGTTTGACAGCCCTAATATATATATATATTAGTGCTGTCAAAATTATCGCGTTAACGGCGGTAATTACTTTTTGGAATTAATTGCGTTAAAATATTTAACGCATTTAACGCATGTGCAGAATGGCCCGCCCCATACGTGCCACCAGTGGCAGCGCCAGGGTATGGCTGGGGTAGGCTACACCCATACCAAGAAATGGCTTAGCCCCACCATGAAAAATGATGTTAAAGTAAGCAAAATAAAGTCTGCCAACTCGCGCGGAGTAAATTGCACAGACAGCAGTTAGTAAGATTGATTTCAGTAGCCACGGTTTTGAAAACTTTTGTCACGTAGTGATCGTCTTCTCAATAGAACATCTTTGATAACGGCGTGGTGTTGTTGCAGGAAGTCCCGACGGAGAATACTTTTGCTGTAGTACAGGCAGAGCCATATAATAGTAATAATATGGCTCTGGTACAGGGGTGCACATAACTGGTACGCAGGTTATGTGCGTAATCTGAAATGCGTACCGTCACTTGTCACAAAGCGCATTTGCGTACCGAGTACTTGTGAAGCTTTTCCAGAAGGCGGTTAGATCACCGGACGACAGAGTCGGTCTCCGTGTGCACAGACAGGGCTGCTGTTAACGTCGGTCTGTACAACGGACTTGTGCCAAAACTATGCCAACCGGCTGCGGAGGGAGAAGTGGGGTGAAGTGTCTCAGGGACACAAAGACATGCTGACTGCAGTGGGGTTTGAACCCGGGACCCCCTGATCCGAACAGCAACATATAATTTAGTATAGATGTATCTGTCTTCAGGTATTGACAGTCAGTGATGTACCTGAACGCGTTCAATGAACGATCGTTCATGAACGCGTTCATATTTTGGGCGAACGTGAACTGAACGTACTGTATTTCCGCTAGATGAACGTAATTGAGAACGCGTTCATTCTCAGCGCTGTATAACGGCGTTCAAACGTGCGTTCATTCTCAGCACTGTATTATAACGGCGTTCAAAAGTGTGCCAGATTTCATATGCCTTTCAGCCGAAAACCCAGTTAAAACACACCGTAAACAGGCTTCAAATAATGCGGAAAACCACCCAATCTGGCAACAGCAAGCTGCCTGTGACGCGCGCCTGTCACCCCTGGCTGTCGCACTATAATATACGTCATCAGACTCCTCACAACAAACAATGTGGAACCGCGGAACCGGCAAGCATTGAATGAATGAATTAGTATGGACGAAGCCGAGAGCAGCTGGAGCAGCACTCGCTCAGAGTGAGACTCTACGGCAGGGGTGGTGAACCTCCGGCCTCCGGGCCGTATACGGCCCGCGAGACAATTTGGTACGGCCCTCGAGGTAATTTATAAACACACGCAAAGAATAAAAAAATGAAAGAAATCTAGACCGCAAAAAAATTAAACAAGCTAGTGCCTGTTTTTCCTGGCCAAGGTCAGGGTCCTTGAACACAACACGAGCCTAACGTGTCATCACGTGGTATATGTCTCGACTGACAGGGGTGCAGTTCTGACTGAGAGCACCAGAACGCCACTCCAGCACTTCAGTAATTGCAGTACCGATAAGTCCATACACATGCCGCAGTTTCTGCGTGTCTGTGTCTTTAGTTGAAAGCCCAGTGGCGATCTGCTCATCTGTCATACTGCTCAGACAGTCAATAACTGTGTTGTTATCATTAGCATCTGGTTAGCTAGCTATGCTAACGAATATAAGAAGCTTTGTCTACAACCAGTGAGGTAAAGGCACATCTTTATATGATCATTATAGTTATAAAAAAAACAAGAGAATAAAGTAAACAGGTATAAAATACTATATGACAGTTATTAATAAAGAAGAATACAGTTTCAAAGGGGAGTGATTTGTCAAATATCCATAAATTAAAAGAAAATCTGCTTACAGTTGTGTTTGGGTGTTGAGAGATGTGTCCATAGATCTCCTAATGTTGCTCTCATAGTGCAAACAATCTTGCCAGGGGAGCATGCCCCCCGGACCCCCCTAGAGGAGGTTAGGTCCCCCCCACTTAAATCATGTTCACATGGATAGGAAACTAAATACATTTGCACACATCTTGTGTCCATATCTTTCTGTGTTGGTGGTCACCCCACACCCTGCACGTGCATGCATATGCGAGTCATGGTGAGATATCTGGATTAAGAGGTTGCTTTTTCTTTGCACAGCATGAAATGAATGAGCTGTGATTTTAGTTTTTTTAAGCAGAGGTCAATAACTTGTACGGCCCTCTGAGGATATTGTAAACATTGAAATGGCCCATTAACATCGTACAGGAGACAAATAATAGCTCGCAACAACGTATTGAAAAAAGAACTATGAACTATAAATTAGTTCATTTTTGAAACCATGAACTTTAGTTCAAAATTTTGAATTATGAACTATGAACTGAACTAGTTCATTTTAAAATGTGTGAACTGTGAACTGAACTAGTTCATGTAGAAAGTGAACTTTCCCAACACTGCTGACAGTGTTGTTACTGTCCTTGTTAAACTGAATATGCAGAGCCAGTGTACTCTGAAGTAAACTTTGTATGCCTTTTCTTGATTCTGCATGCAACATTTCTGCCAAAAACTCTTCCTCCCATTCTCTCCTGACAACCTCGGGCTTCACCAACGCCTCCGGCTGAATGATTTCCTGTATCTTCCAGACTCGGTGTACTTTCTAAAGCTCACTCAGAACTTTCCGTGTGTGCAGTTTTCTTTAAAGGGGGCGTACGAAAGGACTTCACACATCAGTGGCTCCAAGATAGGAGGAATTCTGATGACTGCAGCGCACACAAGTCCTCTAATACGGCACAGGGAGTTTATTATGTGTTACTTACCATCCAGATCTCTCAGGTCTTCAGGGACTTTTAAATCCAGGCTGAAGACTTTTCTTTTTGCCGGTGCTTTTAATTGAACTATTCACATCTTAAACTGCACTGTAACTTCTATCCATGTATTTTTTCTTTTAATGTTTATTTTATTATCTTTTCTTTTTAATGACTGATTTTAAATGCCATTTTCTTAATGTCTTTCGTTTTTTGTAAAGCACTTTGAATTGCCTTGTGTTGAAAGGTGCTATATAAAAAAAACTTGCCTTGCCTTACTTTAAACCAAGAGTGACCTCTGGATGCATCGCCTACGGCGAGTCCTGTCAGAAAACATACTGTGATATGACTGCTGCCATTACATGTCATTTTCTTTATACATGTTAACATCCGCACATAGATGCACTACAGTTCAGATGTTAGCATGCTCAGAGCCATATTTGTAGGTTATAGAAGTAATAACTTTGACTTAAAGATACATTTGTCTTTATGTGTCTACCTGATAATCAAGTAAGCAAGCAAGTACTGGGTTTAAGAGTTCAAACCGGAGAGACGTGATGTAAGGAATACATATTTATTGTTTACACGTCATATGAATGAAATGATTGCCATGGTAATACGACAGGAGAATGGAATGGTGTTCGGCCATTAGGCCCCGGTTTGCAGGATGATCATTCAGGAGGGAAAGAACCGCTCCGATGAAATCCCCGGGGTCTAGACTCTGGTGGTGGTGCTGAGTAGGTGGGACCGGTCTGAAGGAGGAAGGTTAGCTTTGTCCTGGAGGAGACGGGAGGCGAGAGGGGTGGAGGCGGGTTGCGTGTGGTCACCTGAAATGACAACTGACAGGGAGGGAGAGCAGGTATTTAAGGAATTTAGCCTGTGCAGCTATTGGCTGCTGAGGGGTGACGCCCTCGTATTTAATGAGGGGGGAGGGAGCCATAGAGTGACGTGTAAGTGACTCGTGTTAGGTCTTCCTTATTGAACTTGCGCTAAAGCTTTCATTAGTTTCCTGACATGGAATAAACAATGCTTCAGGTGGATTTCTATTGAAAAGGGCCCCGATATGTTTTTGAGGCTTTTCCCTTTCATATCATGTGTTTTTTATAGGTTTGTGTGCATGTAAATGGTCTGCAAAGGCTACAACACCACATACTGATATACACCTGAACATCAGCAGGAGAGGACTCTTTAAAGTAGAGACACTACATACTGATATACACCTGAACATCAGCAGGAGAGGACTCTTTAAAGTAGAGACACTACATACTGATATACACCTGAAC
Organism: Pseudochaenichthys georgianus; assembly: GCF_902827115.2. NCBI lineage: Eukaryota > Metazoa > Chordata > Actinopteri > Perciformes > Channichthyidae > Pseudochaenichthys > Pseudochaenichthys georgianus. Next base: position 5,234,832 of record NC_047516.1, read on the forward strand.
ATCAGCAGGAGAGGACTCTTTAAAGTAGAGACACTACATACTGATATACACCTGAACATCAGCAGGAGAGGACTCTTTAAAGTAGAGACACTACATACTGATATACACCTGAATATGAGCGCATAAGTCTTTTTTAAGAGAGCAGACTGGATATTTGCATGTTGAGTCTATCAACAAGTGGACAAAGGAAGAGTCAAAGCTAGACAACAACTGGCTAATAAATCAATCAGCATGATACAAAGCTGTTGTTGAGCACAAACCCACGGGGGATCTCAGTAATTGTGGGAAAGCAGCACACATCCTGATGCATGAGACGAGGACGTGTCAGAGGCCATTTTCCACAATCCCTCCGTGCTGCTACAAGCCGTGAATACGTGTTTCCAGTGCGGCCTCACAGCGGGACGCAACCTTTCATTTACTCAAACACCGGAGACGCAACAGGATGCCAATTATTGTGAGTTTAACCTCAAGGGGGCAAAGAAAACATGCTTTAGCCCCTACAGTATTTCTATAAAAGGCACCCTGAGTATATGAGAGGATGAAGTAAATACAAATGTCCTCTCCAGAGGGGAAACGTTTGTATGGATTTCCAGGAAACACTCCACTCACCTACGTCAAAGCACTTAGAAATAATACGGAGTAGAAGCAGTAAATAAAAGGTCAAAGCTTTCTAACTTTCTACAATACAACTGCCATGGCAACATGAGATGCTAAGGAGATTAAAATGCACCTGCAAGCTTCAATAGAATAGAGTCCAAGTTAGAGTTGACAGAAAGCTGCAGTTAACATTGGAGTTATAGTTATTGGATGTGTCTATATCTCTATTGTTTATACTGTGACGACTACAGTAGCTGCTCTCCCAAATGTATTTGCAGACTCACCATTAGTATGGAAAAGCAACCTGGGGAAAAACAATTACATTTGTGCCAAGTTACTTTAAATAAAATGGAGGCAGAGCTGTTTATATTATAATACCATGAGAAAAGTATTGCTAGATAAATAAGCTCATACGCAACCTTCAGAGCCTTTCTCCTTACACTTCTAAATGTAAACACAACCCTGCGTTGCATCAAGAAAGGTGCAATGATAATGTAATTAAAGTAAATATGTGTTCCATTTGCATCCAACTGGGGCATTCACATAAGTGTTCTAATAATAGATGTGTGCAATACTACTGTTGGATCAATGTCTAATGTCTATGATACTATAATACTGTATTTGTCAGATCTAGTCCAAACATGTTCAGAGTTTAAAATATATACACTGATACAATGTACTTTTTTATTTATTTCATTCTGTTATTTATCATTTTAGTCAGCCTCTCTTTGAGGCTGCTTAAATATGTTATAACATGTTATAAGTCTCGTTATTCTTTCTCTTTCCACCTTGATATACGTACCTGAACAGACAAATACGGTACAAAACTACACTTCCCAGAATGCCCTTCTCCACTGCAGACCCGCCCCTTTCGTTTGAATGGCAAGTTGTTTGTTTCAGTCCGACCAGCTGCTAACTATTCCAGTCGGAGAGCAAACATGGGGACCAGATCTGAGCCGACAAGCTGCAGGAAGCCGCTGAGCAACTCACTTCCGCTTTCACCTTTATTTCATACAATAAAAGCACCGGGATAAAAACAATATAAAAACGTTAATGAGGTTAACTAGACTTTTTTCAGCATGTTATGAATAATAGGGTGGGTTTTTGTTCAATATACATGTCGATAATTCTTGTTTTTACAATTGTATGCAAGGTTAAAATGAATAATTAAATTACAAAACAATTATAGTATTTAAGTTACTTCTATTGTTATATATTGTAATACCAAATAACTACATTTTCTTGGGTGATTCCACAAAAACACACACACACACACACACACACACACACACACACACACACACACACACACACACACACACACACACACACACACACACACACACACACACACACACACACACACACACACACACACACACACACACCACACACACACACACACACACACACACACACACACACACACACACACACACACCTAGGTTGGTTGAAAACTCTTAAAAACAGATACTTCTTTCATATATTTTTTTTAACTAATCAATTAGGTTTTATAACATAAAACAATTGAAATAAAAAGAAAATAGATACAATAGCAAAGCAACATATTCCCATTGTCTGGAACTTGGTATTTGTGTTTAAAATAAATATGTATAGAAGACTTAATTGTCCTTGATGGAAATAATTGGTAAATCTGCTTATATATTCTAACAAGCAATAGTTAGACAATAAGATCAATGCCATTCTCATATGTGTACGGTAAATATGAGGCTATAGCCAGCAGTTAGCTTAGCATAAACAATGGAAGCAGATGGAAACTGCTAGCCTCTCTAATGATAACAAAATCCACCTACATACATCTCATGAATTCAGATGTAGCAAACTTAGTTTTTAGTCAGTACCAAATATAAAACCAACAATTAAGACATACTAATCACACAGAAGATATAATGGTGTCTATTTATTAGGTAGAAAAAAAACTAAATGTTCCTTTCACTGCGTCTGTGTGCCGGAGGCTTTAATTTTGAAAATCTTCTACCAGAAGTGCGCGTGGTTCCGTTGCAGGGGTTGACAGCAGGTCCGTTTTTACCTCTTTGCTTTCTTTAAACCACCCTGCCTCGCTTTTCTTTCTCTATTTAATACACCCTTTCCCCTGCCGTGTGTGTGTATGCGTGTGTGTATTTATTTATTTATGCATCTCATTTGAAAGTGTTTCGGTTTTTGTTATTTGTACATTTTAGTCGCTCCTCAAATGAGAAGACGTAAAAGATGGAGCTTCATATTTTAGAGCACAGCTTGAAAGTGGCGAGTATAGAGAAAGAGGGGATCCAGATCTGCACTCATGGATTAATAAAACTCGCTTTCCTGGCCTCCAAAACAAGGTAGGTAACTTCACAACATATATGGAAATAACCACTGTCATTGTATGTGTTTTTTGTATTGTTTACTGCAAGGATACTGCTGTTGGTAACATTATAGAAAACTAATGCTTCATGCACAGTCTGCCTGCCTCCTATAGTTGTGTCAATGCTCCAAAAAAAATATATTTAAGAGTGTTTGTGGCATCAGTTTCCAGGCCTATCCTCGTTTCTGTAGTGTCATTTTGTAGCTTTGTGCCATCTGTGTGTGTGTGTGTGTGTGTGTGTGTGTGTGTGTGTGTGTGTGTGTGTGTGTGTGTGTGTGTGTGTGTGTGTGTGTGTGTGTGTGTGTGTGTGTGTGTGTGTGTGTGTGTGTGTGTGTGTGTGTGTGTGTGTGTGTGTGTGTGTGTGTGTGTGTGTGTGTGTGTGTGTGTGTGTGTGTGTGTGTGTGTGTGTGTGTGTGTGTGTGTGTGTGTGTGTGTGTGTGGAAATTAGGCGATGTTTTCAACCAGAGTTTGAAAAGCAGCAGCTGAGGGCATTTACAGCAGGCTATTTCCTGTCCTGAGTCATTCAGCCTGAGGGAACTTTAATTAAATGGCTCCTTTAGCAATAACATGACAACAAGAGGCTTGGCATTGCTCTGTTGTGCAGGTTTTATTCCCACCCTAATCTTTGTATATTAGCCGAAGCACATGTGCTGTCACTAAGGTTACACAACAGGGAAAGTCAGTCAGCTGATAATCAAAACTCCTGTGTGGAGAAGTTACTGATAACACCGTCCCTACAGATTACTCATTACCTTACATCATTGAAATCACCCAGCTAATGTTGCTCAAGGCTACAATTACCCAGCATTAAGTGATCTGTTAAATAAAATCATGATCGCAATTAACTAAGCTCAACCCTTTTAAATGTCTTGTTTTGTCCCACTAAAAGTCCAACACCCCAAAATATTCAGGTAAAAAATAAAAACAGAAAATACTCATTTTGGAGAGGGCAGCACCAGAGAATGGTTGGCATTTGTTGATAGAAAAAAGATTAAAACAAATACTTTACTAAGAAACATAGTTGCATTTTAATTGTATGTCCATTTAACTTACCATTTCATCAATGACATGTTTCAGACTAAATAACATTATTATCTTATCAATTGCAGCCACTCTTGGGTGGACATGCTTCTTATATTTGATAATAAAAGACACTTTGAGTATAGACATTACACACAAATCGTCTTTTCAATGTGTGCACCCTGCAATCCAAGTCAACTTTGTATTCTCGTCGGAGAGAGGAGCTTGTAGCGTTTCGTTGCTCAGTGTAACTGTAACTTAATAACACTCATTCTGTTATTTCCAAGCTCATGTGTGAACTGATTTGTGTTGCTGGTGGAAAAAGAGCCACAGCTGCCACGGCTATTGCATAATCCAGTTCGAGAAGCGGCAGAGCTCCATGTGGTGACATTAGCACCCGTTAGCATGCTCATTACCCGCTGTTCAATGCAAACATAAGCAGAATCTTTCTATAAAATTTACTTTTTCTCTTGCAAACATGACTCGACTCGTAGCATGTTGCAAGGCCTCCTCGGGAAATAGTTTAGCTGGGCTGCATTCATGTGATATCTGAGTTGCTGTAAATAACAATTCCAGGCATCCATAGCATTCAACTCAACAAGAAAGTCACATTTAAGACTGGGACACTTCTCAGAAAGCTCTTCATATTGCCACTTAAAAGGTGGGGTAGGTAATTTTGGAGAAAGCAGCTCGAGTGCGCTAGAATTTGAAAATACACAGCCGGGACAAATCTGCCACTTCCTCACAGAGCCCCTCCCCCAACACACACGAACGCGCACATGACCAATGAGGGCACGAGATAAGTTTGTGCCCAGATGGAAGGCTGACAGGCAGGCAGGCCATCCAGTTACTTTAGCCGGCTCAGATGATTGGTCGAGCTTTTTACAGCGCCACGGCTTCCACAGATGACATTTTGTATGGATCTTTTGTCAAAGCACTTCAGATATTCATTGCTATCGGGATGTTAAGAGCATTCCATGGAATATAACAAAAAGTGTATCTCGAGCCGGTTTCTCAAACTTACCTACCCCACCTTTAATAAAAAGGAAAGTGCCCAGAAACCCACAAACATGGATGCCTCACGTTGGTCAAAGTCAACTGTTTACAGTAATTACACCCAAACCTAAGTGTATAAGGCTATCGTTGGTGTTTCAACCATTTCAAAGCAATCATATACATGTCTAGTTGTGTGAACTAGGGCTGGACAATGTACCGATTTGATATGAACCGTGATCATTTGAGTATCGTCATATCCTAATATGGATATCCTTAACAATCACCTCTCTTTTTAAAAGACAACACCTCTGCTGCTTTCTCTTCCTGGAGATTAACTGTCGTTCTTGAAAGCGTGTTCATATTTGATGATGTCGCTCGAGTCGTTATGTCAGGGAGGGTGGACTGCCTCTACATAAAACATCACTTTTAGAAATAGTGGGATCATAGGGTGACATAACTTTATAACACAAAAAATGCATGACATTTATTACATTATAACTCATCCTGGGTTTTCAAAGCTGATCCCAATATTGATATGGAAGTGTTTAAAACAAGCACTGAGGTGAAGTCGCTGCGTTACATTTAAAAAAAGGAAATATGTTAAATTAACATATTTAGGCCACAAAAAGGTGCAATAACACATCACATCACAGAGACCTCATTGGTCCAAATCAACAGTATTCTTTAAAGACAGCGCTCTGCAACAACTGATATCAATTATACACCAAGAAAAGAGACATTTAAACCAAACAACCAACAATAAAAACAACTGGACGTATGCAACAACAAATAACACGAATAACCACTTCTGGTAGAACTTCAACTCCACAGCTGCTGCAGCCACACACACAAGCAGCACCTTTTTTAAAGTACAACAACATTGATGCAATCCTATCAAGAGTTACAGTACATCAGATTTGTCAAACTCAACAACACGAGATCTTGCATTTCGGGATCTTGCGCCAAACTTTTAAGCTAACATCAACAAATCCTTACCTAACTATTATGTGTTAAGCTAAAAGCAGGCGGTGTCACGTCTAATGTTACCTAAATCAAATAGAAATACCTTAGCACATGCCCGTTTAGGAGACAGGAAGTGTCATCATTATTATAATAAACATTATTAATATAGCACTTCTCAAAACATAGTTACAAATTGATTTCACGTGACAAGTGAAATAAACAACAGTATCTACACATAAAAACACACAGTAAAACAGATAGATGAAAAGTAGATGAAAGTAAGTTTAGAAGTGTTTAACCTTTATACTATTTAGGATGATTGTAATTAGTTATTTTATTATTAAATATGTTTGTTTACATTAACGTTAGTTGTCTGAAATCCCGCTGTGTTGCCAGATCTCGCGAGAGCTAGACAAATCAGACACATTGGTACTTTTCCCCCTGAATTGTCCGTCTGAAAAATGCCATGAAATGTGGTTTATGAAAAGTCTGTTCATATTTCGATTCTTTGTGATGTAATAATCTGTCATAATCCGAGATCTCGTTCACTCCTCCCATTAGAGTTACTACACCTGTCGCTCCTATAAAGAGATGAGTCGTGACGAATCACATGTGAACCAGATACAGATCTCAGTGCTGCATGTCTTTTCTAAAACGTCTCTGGTTAAATCCGTTATTAGTTTGTTTTTGGACTCACCTTTCTGAATGGTTTTGAGAGAGAAGTCCTCCACAAAATGCCCCTCTGCTCGTTTATTCCATAGACTGTACATTTATTCACAAAATAGTCCTCAGTGTCGGTTAAGGTCTCTGTGTTTATGTTGAATTCACCGCCACCGCTAGCTTTCCAGCAATCAGCGTGCACCTGTGGACGCATACACGTGGGTGCGTTTGTTTTGGGTCACGTTACGTGCCCCCCGGGTGGTGCATTAGACGCATTAGGCTCGTGTAATGAAGACCACAGACCCCGCCCTCACCTGTTTTCTTTCCTAACTCGCATGTACAAAACAACATGGCTTTCAGATATCAACTCAAAGGATCAGCTACACACAAAACAAAGACAGAAATAAACCAATCAAAACCAGACAATACATTGAAATGGATGCAGTGAAGGGCTCGAGCTTTTTTGTGTAAATGATGTTTTTTTATTTTCTTGCTTTCTCTTTTTAAGGGAATAATTTAATCTCTATAATAATATAAATTAAAACTGCGGTCACAGACGTGCACGCAGTTGTGGGCGGGCCTTCGCGTCCGAGCGCCTGTAGGGGAGGGTCGCTGGTCGTCCCGGCGTCAAGCAGATGCGCGCGTGTCCTCCGAAATGAGCCGTTCGTAATTTCTCAAACGTTCGTGTCCCGGACTGCATCTTCCCCATAATACTCGGGCATGCATGTGAGTGGTGGAGGAGGGGGTGGTGGAGATGCAGGGCCTTCAGCAAACTCCAACAATTCTGCAGCAAGCTGCTCCCTGACAGTCTTCTGGGTGTGTGGCTTTGTCCTGCTGCATCTAACAAATGTGGAAAAACAAAGAGATTAGATTAATTCACTGGTTTATACTTATAGGATAATATTGGACTATAAATGAAATATTACACCAAATAAATAAGTAAACACATGTATATTCATTCACTGGCCATTCATTTAGAAAATGTAACTCCAAAAAGACAAGTAACACTATTTAGCATTTTGGCTAATCATTCCTGTTGGCTAAGCTAACACTGTGATGCAGTTCCACCAAACACAAAAGTAATATATAAAAAGGATAATATTGGAATATAAATAAATAATATTACACCAAATAAATAAGTAAACACATGTATATATTCATTCACTGGCCATTCATTTAGAAAATGTAACTCCAAAAAGACAAGTAAAACTATTTAGCATTTTGCCTAATCATTCCTGTAGCTTCTTGGCTAAGCTAGCACTGTGACGCAGTTCCACCAAACACATAAGTAATATATAAAAACAGAGAGATTACATACCGTTCCCGTGGTGGAAGTTCAACATCCGAGTCACTACTGCCCGGATCCAGGTCTGGCTGGAGGAGATCTTCATCATCCGACGAAGAGTCATTTGGTATGATCAAAGCCCCGCTATCGTCAGCTAGCATCTCTAGCACCTGCTCGCCTCGGTGGTGAAGCTCTCCCTTCTGGCTGCGTAATGCGTAATGGAGCGGGCGTAGTTTATACTACGCAGGATCATATCTTTGGAACCCATTGGTCGATTTGGGTGATTGACACCTTTTCTGAACCGTTGGAGCCAATAGAATCGAGTGACAGTTAGTAAGTCCCGCTAAACACTTACATCAAGTAGAGAGAGGTTTGCGTAAACAGCACGTGAGACAGCATTAGCTCGGGACTGCAAAACTCTATACCTACTCTGCTGCCATGAATGTAATGAGATTATCAGGAACAATTCTAAAGTGACTAAGAGACATTGGATTAACCTTATGCAGCGTTATTATTCCCTTGAACAAGAGCTTTGATCACAAAACAGCAACGGTAAGACATACTTATTGTTATGGTTTTGAAAACTGTTGTTTTTTTTCTTCTCTGTTCTGGCTGATAGCTCAGTGAGTTTGTGTCCTACAGTGATGATACTTATAACAAAAATAATCTGTGGAGTATCAGCTTTCAGATGATATGTAGTTTGTGCAGAAAACATTACGTTTTAAAGGTCGTTTTTGCTAGTTGGCACCGGAAGTAGCATCTGCCCGTTTTAGCTAAGGGCTAATGCTAACGCTTCTTGTGAGACTTTTGTTTTGTTTCGGTAAAAATAGTTCTTATCGTCAGTTAGCTGAGATTCTTCTCTTTAATCTGGTATAACACATTAATAGGTTTTTAAATATTAAGATGCTCTGAGACACAGTGTCGTGGAAAAAAAAAACAGGGTCCCCGCCGGCTTAACAGGTTAACCGTGGCGTGCGGTGCAGTGGGTTGTGCAGACGTTCTGCCCTTGACTGTTTGTTTACTCAATAAACGCATCTCCTCTTGATATTAGGCCATGTATGTTCCATACCAGTGGAGTTGCTTTTTGTTGTTGTGTTTATTGATCAAAAAGCAAACCTTCAATACAGCTGTTATGTGGTCAAGGTAAGTAAAGTAATAATTTAAGCTGTGTATTGGTTAATATTAGCGTATGACTTAAAATGAAAACACAACAGCATTTCACAAAACGCTACAGCATTTCACAAAACGCCGCAGCATTTCAGAAAACACCACAGCATTTCACATTGGACGGAAAGGGTATTCCGTAGGGAGAACACTTCTTGTTTATGATTGGACAGAGCCAGCCAGACAGCACTGCTGTGATTGGTTGTTTTTGCTGCCAGTGAAGAAATGATGCTTCGTGATTGGTCAACGTCCGACAGCGCAATATGTCCCAACCGGTCCCTCCCAACACATCAGCCGTTAGCACACACTCAGAGCTCACAGCTCCTCATATCTGTTCAGAAACTGGACAAAAGTTAAATATGTACAAACCACAGATGGCGAATACAGTCGCTGCTTTATTTATGTCTGTATGACGTTGTTGTGAGTGTGGACGGAGCAGCTACAGGTTAGTTTAGCCTGATGGATCCGATTCCATTCTGAAAACACGCATTTTAAAAGCTTTTCGCCTGCCGTCTTGTCTGCAGACTTGTCAAAGCATTAATTCATGGTTTTTACTAACCGTTATCAGTATTAGTTACTTCGGCATCACTTTGAAACGTGTATTACAATTAAATCACTGTCAAATATGTTCATTTTGTTGTAGTTGGTATCTCCTATAGGATTTACATGGAGATACTTCCCGCCCCCTCTCCAGCGCGTCTTGTTTGAATGACAGGAGCAAACACAGCTGACAGCCGCGGTGAAACTCAAGCGATTAGAGCGATGCGAATATTGGGTAAGGCAAGGCAAGTTTATTTATAGAGCACTTTTCAACTCAAGGCAATTCAAAGTCCTTTACAAAAAAAAAAATGAAAGACATTAAGCATTAAAAAAGAAAAGCTAATCAAATAAACATTAAGGAAAAATACATGGATAAAAGTTACAGTGCAGTCTAAAATATAAATAGTTCAATTAAACATTACAAGAAAAAGTACATGGATAAAAGTTACAGTGCAGTTTAAGATATGAATAGTTCAATTAAAAGCAGCGACAAAAAGAAAAGTCTTCAGCCTGGATTTAAAAGTAGTCAGAGTTGCAGCGGACCTGCAGGTTTCTGGGAGTTTGTTCCAGATATTTGGAGCATAATAACTGAACGCTGCTTCTCCATGTTTAGTTCTGACTCTGGGGACAGAAAGCTGACCAGTCCCTGAAGACCTGAGAGATCTGGATGGTTCATAGTTTAGCAGGAGGTCAGTAATGTATTTTGGGCCTAAACCATTCAGTGCTTTATAACCAGCAGCAGTATTTTGAAATCTATTCTTTGACACACAGGAAGCCAGTGTAAAGACTTCAGAACAGGAGTGATGTGATCCACTTTCTTAGTGTTAGTGAGGACTCGAGCAGCGGCGTTCTGAATCAGCTGCAGCTTTCTAATAGATTTTTTAGTGAGACCTGTGAAGACACCATTGCAGTAGTCGAGTCTACTGAAGATAAAGGCATGGACAAGTTTTTCCAAATCCTGCTGTGACATTAGTCTTTTAATCCTAGATATGTTCTTTAGGTGATAGTAGGCTGATTTAGTAACTGGGTAGTCTACCATAGTATTTACATGGAGATAAGCCCCTTAAAAACCATGAATTAATAAAGCATTAATTCTGTGTTTACTCCTGTGATTCAAAAAAGACGCTGGAGAGGGGGCGGGCCGGATCTCCATGTAAATCGGAATCGGATCGATCAGGCTAAACTAACCTGTAGCTGCTCCGTCCACACTCACAACAACATCATACAGACATAAATAAAGCAGCGACTGTATTCACCATGACATAGACAGTCTGTGTTTTGCATATCTTTAACTTTTGTCCAGTTTCTGAACAGATATGAGGAGCTGTGAGCTCTGAGTGTGTGCTAACAGCTAACGGCTGATGTGTTGGTCCAATCACGAAGTCATTTCTTGATTGGCAGCAAAAACAACCAATCACAGCAGTGCTTCTCTGGCTGGCTCTGTCCACAAACAATATCACAAACAATAAGTGTTCTCCCTAAGGAATACCCTTTCCGTCCAATGTGAAATGCTGCGGTGTTTTGTGAAATGCTGCGGCGTTTTGTGAAATGCTGTTGTGTTTTCTGAAATGCTGTTGTGTTTTGTGAAATGCTGTGGTTTCTATCGTACGGGCCACCGTACGATAGAGATGTTTTTATTTTAAAGTAAATTGAGATGGAACATAGTAAAAACATGTAAATTCTAATGTCCGCCTAAAAAAAAACCATTACTTATAGTGAAAACCACCCTTGAATGATGAGTTTAGTAGACTAAAAGCTTTAGGAATCCAAACTATAACATATAATAAGTATCCTGTATCAAGATTGATGCAAAACAAGTGAAATTTGACCTTTTTAAGAGAGGTTTAGAAAAATAAAGTCCACCTCACCTCTGGGTAATTTGGGAACCATCAGTTCCATTTGAACGTTTTCACTGTAAAAATCATTTTATTACTTTGTATTATCACTATAGGTATTCATTCCATCCACATACAACTGTTGTGAAAAAATAAATAAAATAAAAATAAAACATACTCGGTTATCGTCTTAGGCCCCACGGACCCGTAATCGCGTCATTTTCAGGAAACAACGTCTAAGGAAGCTTAATATTTAATAAACTATGAATATTTTATATCCATAGAACGGGAAAAAAACTAATTTAACTGATCTTTTTCATTTATTTTTTTACAAAAAACACACAATGCTAACAGTGAGCCTCTGAATTAGCCCCGAGCGAAAAATGCTAACCTATTACTGCACCGAAAATCACTCCTAGCTCCCTTATTACTTATCCTAGCTCCACATCAAACACATTGTTTATGACCGCAAGGAGACACAGAATCTAACGGTGCCCACCTCAACACTAACATATACAAACTAGCGAGGTTACCAACAAAAACGTACATCAAAACAAGTGGCGCTAGGTATTAGCATTAGCACTGCACACACCCACCGCGTGTTCCAATGAAAAGCATACATATATATAAATAAAGTATAAAGTATAGGTCAACACATTTCAGTATAACACACCAATTGCGATATTAATGTCTTACACAACACATGTATCGAGACAATAAATGAACTGTTTATATAGTCGATCAACACTGTGTATGTTACTCATTACAGGATAATCACATGGCACTAAATCAGACCGGCTGTTCTCCTCTGTTTACATCCTGCTGGTTTAAATTATGTGTTCTATAGGCTCTGTGCACAAGATTGAGTTGAGTAGTGAGCCATTCGGTTTTTTTTCGTGGTGAGATGTCTGCTGAGAGGTCCTTGTATACCTCGCTGACTTTGAGGACATCTGGGTCTGGCAGCTCCCCCCGCACGGCCTTGTAACGTGTACTCCTTTGAACACAGCTACATACAATTACTTAGGACAATATATATTACCTTACACCGTCAGCAACTGTAAACTGCTTTGGCATAGTGGAAATGAACACCATGTCACTCACTCTGCCTGGTTTCACACACTATTAATTACACAAAAGAATTGTCAATTTAATTGAAAAGGTCGTTGATGCAATATACTAAATCAGCTCTTGGCACAAAGGAAATACTCATTAAATCATGGATTGGCTGTGAACACATACTGTTCTATTGTATTGCATAGAAAGATGTGTTACTGTTGTGCTTGTAGTGGAAATACTGTTTGTAGTCGTAGATAGAAAAACAAAGATGGAAAACATTTCACCATACATTGTTTAGGAGTTTTATATGTATTGGGTGTTTATGGTTCCATCCATCCATCCATCTTCTCCCGCTTATCCGTGGTCGGGTCGCGGGGGTAGCAGTTCCAGCAGAGAGCCCCAAACTTTCTTTTCCCTGGCGACATCAACCAGCTCTGACTGGGGGATCCCAAGGCGCTCCCAGGCCAGCGAACAGATATAATCCCTCCACCTGGTCCTAGGTCTACCCCTTGGTGTCTTCCCAGCTGGACGTGCCTGGAACACCTCCCTAGGGAGGCGCCCAGGTGGCATCCTAACTAGGTGCCCGAACCACCTCAACTGGCTTCTTTCGACGCGAAGGAGGAGCGGCTCAACTCCAAGTCCCTCCCTGATGACCGAACTTCTCACCTTATCTCTAAGGGAGACACCAGCCACCCGGCGGAGGAAACCCATCTCGGCCGCTTGTATCCGCGATCTCCTTCTTTCGGTCATGACCCATCCTTCATGACCATAGGTGAGGGTAGGAACGAAAATGGCCCGGTAGACAGAGAGCTTTGCCTTCCGGCTCAGCTCCCTTTTCGTCACAACGGTGCGGTAAAGCGACTGCAATACCGCTCCCGCTGCTCCGATTCTCCGGCCCATCTCACGCTCCATTGATCCCTCACTCGAGAACAAGACCCCGAGATACTTGAACTCCTTCACTTGGGGTAAGGACTCATTCCCTACTTGGAGTGGACAGTCCATCGGTTTCCTGCTGAGAACCATGGCCTCAGATTTGGAGGTGCTGATCCTCATCCCAGCCGCTTCACACTTGGTTGCGAACCGATCCAGTGAGTGCTGAAGGTCGCAGACCGATGAAGCCATCAGAACCACATCATCTGCAAAAAGCAGTGGTGCAATCCTTAGTCCACCGAACTGCAGCCCCCCCCCCCCCCCCACGACTACGCCTCGAAATCCGATCCATGTATATTACAAACAGGATTGGTGACAAAGCGCAGCCCTGGCGGAGGCCAACCCTCACCGGAAATGGGTCTGACTTACTGCCGAGGACCCGGACACAGCTCTCGCTTTGGGAGTACAGAGATTGGATGGCCCTGAGTAGAGACCCCCTCACCCCATACTCCCGCAGCACCTCCCACAGTAACTCCCTGGGAACCCGGTCATACGCCTTCTCCAAGTCTACAAAACACATGTAGACCGGATAAGCGTACTCCCAGGCCCCCTCCATGATCCTTGCGAGAGTAAAAAGCTGATCCGTCGTTCCACGACCAGGACGGAATCCGCATTGTTCCTCCTCAATCTGAGGTTCGACAATCGGCCTGACCCTCCTTTCGAGTACCTTGGAGTAAACTTTCCCGGGGAGGCTGAGTAGTGTGATGCCTCTGTAATTGGCACACACCCTCTGATCCCCCTTTTTGAAAAGGGGGACCACCACCCCGGTCTGCCACTCCTTCGGTACTGTTTCCGACTTCCACGCAACGTTGATGAGAAGTGTCAACCATGACAGTCCCTCAACACCCAGAGCCTTCAGCATTTCCGGGCGGATCTCATCCACCCCCGGGGCTTTGCCACTGTGGAGTTGTTTGACGACCTCAGTGACCTCCCCCGGGGAGATTGGCGTTGATCCCCCGTCATACTCCAGCTCTGCCTCTAACATAGAGGGCGGAGTTGTCGGGTTCAGGAGTTCCTCAAAGTGTTCCTTCCAACGCCCCAACACTCCATCAGTTGAGGTCAACAACGTCCCATCCTTACTGTACACAGCTTGGATGGTTCCCTGCTTCCCCCTCCTGAGGTGTCGGACAGTTTTCCAGAACAACTTTGGTGCCGCCCGAAAGTCCTTCTCTATGTCTTCTCCGAACTTCTCCCACACCCGCTGCTTTGCCTCGGCCACGGATGAGGCTGCTGCCCTTCGGGCCTGTCGGTACCTTGCACCTGCCTCGGGAGTCCCCCGGGATAACAAATCCCTGAAGGCCTCCTTCTTCAGTCGGACGGCTTCCCTGACCACCGGTGTCCACCAGGAGGTTCAAGGGGCGGTGTTTATGGTTAATGTGTGAAATTAATAAGCAGAGCTGTTGCTGGTAAATTTGTGTGCCATCATAATAGTAATGTGTATACAGCGTTTCGTGAATATCTGGAAAACTATATGCGAGTAGTTTGGAGTCATTTGAGACATGTAAATCGTCAAAAATGATACATTCTCTGTTAGCTTACGTTCGCCCCGATTGAGCTAGCAACTATTTTATTCGCAATTTAACATGATATTGGATATGGGCTTAACTTGTCCTGGACTGGAATTTTCCCGATCTTTTCCCGAGGAGATGTTTGCGAAAAAGCGCTTAAAATGCATGAATAACACAGATTTTTCAAAATGGCCGACTTTCTGGGGGGCGGGGCTAATGGAAGCTATTTTGAAATATGTCCGCAATTCCATCAGTAATGTCTGTGGCAAGGTTGGGGTAGTTTGGAGAAACTATATGTGACTATCGCACAATAGGGGGCGCTACTGAGCTGGTGTACAAAAATGTACATTTTTTTTGTACAGTCTGGAAAAAGACGTGGGTTGTGACGTGTGTTCCAAGTTTTGCGTCCGAAAGTCATTTTAGCGATTTTGTGGCATTTAAATCGTCAAAATTGGTACATGTTCAGTTTGAGCAGTCGACTATTCATTCGCAATTTAGCATCACATTGGATATGGGCTGATCTTGTCCTGGTTTGAAATGTTTCCGACCATTTTCCTAGGACAAGTATGCGAAAATGCGCTTAAAATGGACATATTTCAAAAAGGCCGACTTCATGGGGGGCGGAGATAATGGAAGCCATTTTGAAATATGTCCGCATTTCCATGAGGAATCTCTGTGCGAAGTTTCGGGTAGTTCGAAGAAACTATATTTGACTACCGCACAATAGGGGGCGCTACTGAGACATATTTGCTAAAACGTCCGATTTTTTTCTACAGTCTGAAAGAGGTTGTGGGCTGTGACATGCGTTCCGAATTTAAAGGCCGTAACTCATTTTCTCCCCTACTTATGGCTCGGTACATTTTTTAACCCTTCGATTTCGAGAAAAAACTGAATAGGACACGCCCACATTTTTCATTGGTTGCGACCCTTTACATCTCAGTTTATACTCACCCTGCCAGTATGTCTATGACAATATATATTTTTTTAGTCCATCGGTTCTTGAGATATAAATTAGTTGTGTTTTTGGCGCCCCCTATTGTTCGAAATGAACATTGTTTGTTGTGCCTATTCCCCAAGACACACTGAACCTATCCACCGAAATCTGTGATATTTGGATACATTTTGGATGAATTGTGAGCATTTATGTGTAGGCCACACCCTTTTGCTAATACGTTTTGATTGATGTCAGCCACATTTTTCCACACCTCGTGCTCATTTTGTACGGTAATGTGTCTGCCCCTCCATTGATGCTGTGCACTAAGTTTGGTTTGGAAAATCAAGAAATTGGAATTTAAGTTAATATTTCAATGTTTTTCACATTATGCTAATTTAAAAAAAATCAAAGTAGGCGGATCTTCGGGATATGAGAGGATAATATGTAGAGCTGCTCCACCCAGATAAGTGTGCAAAATTTCAGGTCCGTCAGACTTACGCTGCGACTTTGTAAATGTTTCGAAACAGTGAATTTACACAGGTGGCGCTAGAGAGCAAGTTGAACATTTTTCTCCCATCGAATCCAGAATGTTAACATTTTCACCGGTCCTGGCGGCGTTGCCAAATGTCGCTACATGAATAGTGTCGTAACCCCCTCAAAAACAGGTCGAAAGTGCAGAACCGATAACGGAAGAATAATAATACTGACGATTTCAATAGGTCTTTGCACTACGTGCTCAGGCCCTAATAATATTCAGAGACAGTTTTATCCCACAGGCTATACGACTACTTAACGCCTGATTTTGCACTGTTTTTATATATGTATTTATGTCTTGTAATTGCATTGTTGACGAACCTGTGACCCAAGTTTTAGATTCATTACATACTACATCGTAGTTGTGTATATGATATGACATTAAACCTTTAAATAATACTTTACATGTTTTAACATTAACCTTTATCTCAAAACAGGTTATCAAATTATAGTCCGTGAGCAAAAAGTACAATATGTATCTTTGAAATGTGAAAGTTAAAGTAAAATCACTTTTACTCTGCATTAAGCTGAGCACGTTGACATTCCCATTTCCATTAGAGTCAAAGTAAGTGAGAAACGTCTGAGTGTGAGACAGTGATGTAAGAAAATTAAAGTTTCCTCATCTCTTATTTAATGAATTCTGTCAAACAGGCAGCGTCAAGTGGTGCAACTTATTTAAAGTCAGGTGTCTGGGTGGCAGCCAGCCATTAATGATGTAATGTGTATATAATTTAACTGCACCAGTTTTGCAACTAGTTAATTGTTCTGTCTCTCGGGGGCATACAGCTTTTGTGCATATTTGACCATCCTTGTCTTTACTATCAAATCTCCCGTTGTCTCTTTTTTCATGCATTCATACCAATTCACTTTCAGCGTTTATTAATTAAGATAAAGGGAAAACACACGAAGATGAAGGAAGATTCATTTTTTTAAATCTCATCTGAAAAACGAAGAACATTGTCTGTATGATTTAATGCCATGCCATAAAAATGCAGTATTTGTTTCAGTACTTACAGTGATAAAAGCGAAACGTCACGAAAGTATTATATAATCATATAATCCGTTCTTATTGTGCATCCATGAGTAAAGGTAAAACTCATGTAGTACTGAACACGTCACATGGACGTGCCGGGCGGCGCGGTCCCGTGGGTTAGATGCGCGTTCATAATGCAGAGGAAAATAACTGTCAGAATAACGTTATTAGCACATTTTACAACTTGAGGACCGAATGTTTTTAATAAGGGCTATACAAATGTTCATACTGGGTAGTTTATTTAGTTTAAAAAATAATTATCCAATGATTTACAGACGTCTCTTTCCCAATGTTAGTCAATGGGGAAAAGTCTTCCGGGCCCAGCGACTGATACTGGAAGTGTAGTACCGCCGTTTGACCACAACGAATATTTTCCTCAGAGTCCGGCGCACTTCCTGGAGGCTTGCTACAAACACACCCAACACATTAAGCCTCTTCTAGCTCATTGCAGGCAGCAGGTTTAGTATAAAAGAGGTACACATTATATACAAAGTTCTAATAAATCCTTAACGATACCGGCTTATCAACATCATTCAATCAACCTTTATTTATACAGCATCATTTCAAACAAATCAAATGTACTTTAAAGTGTTTTAATTGCATCTGATAAAAAAATAGGATGACAAACTATTACCATAATTCACTCATCGGTTTATCTTCACACATTTCTTGCGCACTTAATGTTATGTGTCTTTCATAGCGTATAATCTTCGGACATATATATCTTTCACTGTCTATATTTTACTATTCATTTTTTGTTTTCTAATTTTGAGATGTTTTACTGCTTTACCGCTGCTGTTACGAAAACATTTCCCAAATTGGAATCAATAATGTAAATCTTAACTTGTTTTATCTTTATCTTAAAAGTAGGATTGCAACAGCAAAGAGTAAACTAAGTACACTGAGAATATAATACAAATAAGTAATAATAATAGATTGCATTTGTATAGCGCCTTTCAAGGGACCCAATTAAACCATAGAAAATCAGATGGGTTTTTAGTTGACTTCAATCCATATCAGGTGAAAACTTTTAGCAGCTGAAGACCCAGGTTTGTCCCCCAGGAGTCGGTGGAGGGAGTGAATATTGCACTTGTTTTCATCAAGTTACCAGATCCACAGCCCCAATGTTACCCTGGATGTTCAAACAGGCCGCCAACATGTTTACCATGACAACGTTAGTAGGTGCTTACGTGTCGGGGTTTTGTTTCAAGGTTGTTTTGCTGCCCCATAAACGGCCACGAACATCACTGAACGCAGCTCAAAGGTAAAAATGTTAAGCTGCAGAATCTGATTTGCTTCCAACAATTGGCATTTTCTGACACTCGATGCCACGAAGACATTTGGGTCGCTACCAGGAAGTGTCAATATCAATTCCTAAATATATACACCGTGGAAATGGAGATATCCTCCTTATGAAAACACTGTCAATAACTCACATCAACAACTCACAAAATAGAAAATGGGCGCGAGATTATTTAAAACATTTTCTATTAATTATTTGTTTACAAAAACACATGTGTTGTGTATTCTCTGCTGTGAGAGCTTTGCAATGCCGTGCAGTGTCGGCTTATTTAAAGAGTCCCTGTGAGTTTTCTTGCATGCTCGCAGAATGTGAGTAATGCAGGCTTGTAGAGATTTACCCCTCAGTGACAGCTAATAGAAGACATCAGAAATCCTTCATTTGTCCCAGAGCATTTTTACAGCAAAAGTGTCAGTGCAGAAAGAAAGGCAAAAGGAAATTAGGGTTAAAAAAAGATTCCCTATTCTGCTTGTTGGGTTTTCCCTTTCCTGTAGTGTGTTATATCGGTTGTTGTGCATGTAAATGGTCTGCAAAGGCTAAAATCCCAACGTTCCCGAACATGGTGACATCACTTTTTAACACGTGCGCTTCTATTGGCTAGTGCTCCAACACATTGTACGTGATTGGCTAAGGGGTGGGACATCTCTAAGAGGTTGACCAATCACAACAGAGCAGGCCAGCTAACCAATCGGAGCAGACGTGTGTGTGTGTGTGTGTGTGTGTGTGTGTGTGTGTGTGTGTGTGTGTGTGTGTGTGTGTGTGTGTGTGTGTGTGTGTGTGTGTGTGTGTGTGTGTGTGTGTGTGTGTGTGTGTGTGGTGTGTGTGTGTGTGTGTGTGTGTGTGTGTGTGTGTGTGTGTGTGTGTGTGTGTGTGTGTGTGTGTGTGTGTGTGTGTGTGTGTGTGTGTGTGTGTGTGTGTGTGTGTGTGTGTGTGTGTGTGTGTGTGTGTGTGTGTGTGTGTGTGTGTGTGTGTGTGTGTGTGTGTGTGTGTGTGTGTGTGTGTGTGTGTGTGTGGAGAAACCTAATATCTGAAGTGATTTGAATCATTCAAATTAGATCTGGCAGGAAAACTGTCATACAATAAGCTCATAATAATAGTGCTCATAATGACTCGACTAAAGGGGAATTATTGCACGAGTGTTCGTCCTCCCAGTGTCCTGGCTCTGCAGTTAGATGTGACAGCTCAATTAATCTAAAACTGGGCCCTTCCCACAGAGAGCATTGTTGAGTCTCTCCTGTTATCCGCTTGGTTTTCACACCTTTCAGCTAAATGTGACGTGTGAGTATTCAGAGGCTGTTCTGTGAAGATGTGATTGTCACAGCCGTGTTTTCCCAGAGCGCTGCTTTCATTCGAGCTTCAGAAAGTCTGCTGGACATGATAACAACAAGCTGACTTTTTCTCTCATTATCTGGGAGTAGTTTGGGTTTTTGGTGCTTTGAATCTTGACATTTTCCAGACAGAAACATCAAAACAAAAGTGAAAAAAAGTTTAACAAAATGGATATTTCATAAAATGACACGGATGTTTTAGGGCAGGGGTTCCCAACCCCCGGTTCGCGGACCGATACCGGGCCGCGGAGGTGTTACTGCCGGGCCGCGAAATAGCTGTGAGTTTATCGTAATATTTGCAGAATTATAAATATATAAAAATATTTTATCATAATATTTATTTTTAAAAGTGTTTAATTTTCGCACCTATACCAGTAATATTATTTCATCCAGTAGCCTGGTTAATCTTTCACCAGAAAACCGTTGAAAATGGCTTTTTGATGTTCAGGGGCTCAGCTTGGGCTCAGCCTGGTCTCAGCCTGGTCTCAGCCTGGGCTCAGCTTGGGCTCAGCCTGGTCTCAGCCTGGTCTCAGCCTCTTGTGCGCACGAGAAAGTTACCGGTGCGCCAAGTAAGAGGAGCGCACAGGAGACAACCGTTTAATTGCAGACTGTTATTTTGATGTGGGGAAATGGCAGTGCATACATTATTCGAGATATATTTCAAACTCGGACTTCATTTTAAGGACATGTCGGCCAGGGGTGTAGAGCTATTTGTTTAAGTCTGCCTTGATTCATGTCCGAGACCTCACGGTATCTGCTGCCCGCAGCTGTTTGAAGGAAAACCTCCTTCACTTCATGAAATGGCTGCAACATCAGGAGGCAGCGGGACGTGTAACTCCGCCTCTGAGAAGTGCAGCATCAGCGGATAAAGAGCTGTGCCTTTTTACCTGCTTTTTACGCACCGCCTTCGCTGTGTTTACCTTCATCAGAACAGTTTAAGAGTGACTGCAGGCTGCTACGTATTAACCACACACACCTCTACACACACCTCTACACACGTCGAACTGCCCGATTGCTCCCCCTTTTATTGGTTTTATGAAGGAGATGTCCAGTCACCAAGGCGCATGGTGTGTAGTGCTCTGCTCTGCTCAGCTCTGCGCTTGTGTCTGTCCGACACCGGCATTTGTTTTCAAATGACCATGAACAGTAATTTACAGACATCTGGCTAACTCCATAGGTAGCCGATATGCGGGTGTTCCCAAAATAAATTAGTTTAATCTTAATCTCGATGTAGTGCTAAATGCTGTCGGACGTGCACCGGAACGAACGTCACCATCATAATATCTTCTGAAAACAAATGCCACACACACACACACACACACACACACACACACACACACACACACACACACACACACACACACACACACACACACACACACACACACACACACACACACACACACACACACCATGTATACATCACTTCAGGGGACATTACATTGACTTACATGCATTTCCTAGAGACTTATCCTAACCTTAACCAACACATGCCTAACCCTTACCCTAACCAAGTCTTCACCCTAACATTTTTGATCCCCCTCATGGGGACCTCCAATGTGTCCCCATAAGGGAGGCGAGTCCCCACACGTGACTATGTAAACAGATTTAGGTCCCCACAAATATAGTAATGCTAGTCCACACATACCCACACACACACACACACACATCTTGGCGACCAGACATCTCCTTCATAATGCGCCTTCTCCTCGTTTTCCCATCACTGGATTATCCGTAAATCATACAAACGAAACCAAAACGTTGATGTATCTGTTTTCCCGTTTTGGTTTAAAAACTGAATAACGTCGGTTTTCCGTTTTTTCCGAAAAACCAAAAAACGACACTGGTTCTTTCTTAAACCTTGTTAATATGTTTTGGATGTATATTGTTCTAGTATGTGTTCAGGCTGTTACATACAAGTAGCCTCTGTTGCTACCTGCTGCTGGTGAGTAAATAATAAAATCAGTTAAAATTGACAACCGGTCCGAAAAAAAAATTTTAAGTATCTGCCGGTCCTTGGCAGAATAAAGGTTGGGAACCCCTGCTTTAGGGGATCTGTTAGCAAAGAAATACACTGGCAACATTTTTGATTTGAATGATACACATAAAGGGGGTTTATTATGCTTATTTTCAGGTATGATGTGCCTCACCTGGGACATGTTTACATATTAGACACAGGCTTTTGCTTTAGTGAGTAAATGTACTTCCCACCAAACAATTTAACTTCGACTCAGTCTTGAGAAAGGAAGAAAGCTTCTGAATTTTACTCCATTATTTTGGGAATTTATAAAAAAAGGGGACATTGCAGAAGCTATGGAAGGTTAAAGTGAAAAGACTAAACGACTGTGAGGAAATGTTGAATATAGTTCATCTATTTGGAGAATTGTAAGCTGTACTCTGCTCTGTTCGTGGATGTGCTTTTATTGTATTTTTGTTGAATTTACAAATGTAATTATATTCTTGGTCTTTCCTTAAAGGTCCCACGTCATGGCCATTTCTACTGATCATATTTCCATTGTTGAGGTCGACTAGAATAGATTTAAATTGTTCAATGTTCCAAACTCACATTGGTTTCTCACAGCATCTCTGTGTAGTCGGTGTATTCACTCTCTGTCCTACACGGCTTGTTGGAGCTCCTGCCCCCCCCCCCCTCCCGGTGAGCCCAGTGTGCTCTGATTGGTCGGGACGTTGTGAGGCTCGTTGCTGCGAGGAGCGGACAGGTTTCCGGGTCGGCGATACAGCGAGAACAAGCGAAACTCATCCTGAGCACACACACACACACTCACAGCCGAAGTAGAAACAATAAGTGTGGCTTGATATTGAGAAAGAAAAAGGTTTATAACGCTGTGAGAATGGGTCTGTGGAGAGCATTTCTCCACCATCCCAACCCGTCTATTACCAGCGTTCAGGGAGCTCTATGCAGGTCAATGGGACTCCCTGTTAGTTAGCCAAGGGGTCCTGGTGAGGGAGGGGCTCCGCGGATTGGTCCATTTGGGCCAATCCGGTCATTTGTTGTTGATCTGGGTGTGCACACGTCACAGAACCCAGGAAGCAAACAATGGAAGATGAGAAATGTCCAACGAGGCGTTCTGGGGCAGCACAGACAGGCAGAAAAACCTTCATAACACAAGGGACGGGTAATAACCGGAAAAGCATGACATGGGCCCTTTAAACTGATTTCTGTTAACTGTATCGTGGACCTTTTAGCATTATTTTGTAATCTGCCATATGTCTAATGTTGGGGAATGTTCAATTGTGTTTGTGTAATGTGATAAATGTAAAAAAATCAATAAATACATGCAAAAAAATGGACTTCCCACCTCTGGACCTATCTTTTTCACAGCCTCCTCTCTTCCTCCACAGATGTAAGTTCTTCAGCCTGACGGAGACCCCGGAGGATTACACCATCATCGTGGACGAGGAGGGCTTCAAAGGTGGGGTTTCTCTCCAGTATCTCTGCAGTTTCTCTCCAGAGTCTCCGTGGTAACCGCAGGTCGGAGCGGCAGGAAAATATCTCGTTGTGTAATGCGTGATTGTGTTTGAACACACTCGCTCATTACGGCCGCCAAGGGCTGTTTGAGTGAATTCATGTCATTACACACACACACGCACGCGTGTACACACACACACACACCTTTTCCTGAGTGACCCTGCTCTGTTACCCTGGAGACTTCAGGCTATTTGTTACGTAACAGCCACAGGTATTTTCTACAGAGTTTAGATCGGCCTCTTTTCTGTTCAACTAGACCAGGAGGGTCATATCAAATATACATTTAAAACCTCCTGAAGACATGGAAAATGTATTATCATACATGTTGTTGTTTTTGTCAGTGGTGGAAGAAGTACTCGGATGAAGTAAAACTATGGTCTTAAAATACTCCATTACATGTAAGAGAACTGAACTTAAAATGTTGTTTAATTACATGAACAGAATAACAAAAAAGACTTCAAGTATTAAAAGTAAAACCTTTTTTTAAATGTGTAGAAAAGATGAAAAATAGGAAGTAGAAAACGTCTCATAATAAAGTAAGGAAGAACCATTACTCATGCTCATTGCTCACAATAACTTCCCAGTTTATTTTCTATTTGTTACAAACTGGTGTTTTGAAAATGTATTAATACTCGTGCTCAGGCATCAGTAATAAGGCTATAAGAAGTATAAGCCGTTTAAATGACCATCGTTAAATGGCCATTACACAGAATGAGTACTTTTACTTTTGATGCCAAATTCTGTACTTGTACTTAAAGGCGGGGTCGGCAAGAATGGAGAAACCAGCTCGAGTGCGCTAGAATTTGAAAGTACGCTGCCGAAAAAAATCTGCCCCTTCCTTCAGACTTCCTCACAGAGCCCCTCCTCCAACACACAGGAACGCGCACATGACCAATGAGGGCACGAGATAAGTTTGTGCCCCGATGGAAGGCTGACAGGCAGGTAGGCCATCCAGTTACTTTAGCCGGCTCAGATGATTGGTCGTGCTTTTTACAGCGCCACGGCTTCCACTGATGAGATTTTTTTAATTTATTTATTGTCAAAGCATTTAATATATTCATTGTTATCGGGATGTTAAGAGCATTCCATGGAATATAACAAAAAGCGTTTCTGAAGTGAATTACATACCCCACCTTTAAGCGACTTTCTGAATGAACTTTTCTGAACTTTTTTACCAATACAACTTTAGCAATGGATTGGATTGAACTTCTTCCACCACTGTGCGTAAATTACCACCTCTTCTCAGGTTGTGTTGTGTAGTTGTACTGCAGTCGTGTGTGTACTTTACCTGACTGTTAAACACCTGAACTTTTGAAAGAACATCCATAACATCTGTTTGCAACTTATATATATATATCAATATTCCAATTACTTGTATTTAGACTATTCTGCACTATTTATTTTATATTTTATTTTATTTACTTGCACTATTTTATCAGTTTTATTGTGTTGCACTGAGGAGCCCCTGACCTAAGAATGTCATTGTCATAACTGCACTGTAGCTATGCACACACGACAACAAAAGCCTTGAATCTTGAATCCGTACCTCTTGTTTTTCTGACCCTCGTGTCTCTGTTTCCTCAGAGTTGCCTCAGTCGGAGCACATCAGCGTTGCGGATGCTACGTGGTTAGCGCTTAACGTAGTGCCGGGGGGGGGGAACGCCTCCAACTCGCAGCCCATCGGAGTCACAAAGATCGCCAAATCAGTCATCGCTCCGCTGGCCGACCACAACATCTCCGTCTTCATGCTGTCCACCTACCAGACCGACTTCATCCTGGTGAGTGAGGACGATAGCACTCTGACCTGTACAATTAAAGAGGCCCTATTAGGCTTTTGGGGGATTTCCCCTTTTCCTGTAGTGTGTTACGATACGATTCGATAATACTTTATTGGCCAGATCAAGTCTGAAATGTGACTTGCATCACAGCAGCTCCATGTGTAACATCAACAGACACACATCAAGACACGATACATGAACAACAAACAACACACATTCAACATAACAGCACGACCACTGAGAGAAAACATGCTCAAAGAGCCTTCAGCGTGCATCTGATCTGGATTCAGCTCTGTGTTTACTGAGAGGACTGACTGGAGCACAGTCTGACGTGTTATATATGTTTTAGTGCATGTAAACGGTCTGCAAAGGCTCAAATCCAGTTTCTCTCCCACACACTTACTGTAACATAACGCTCTATTTTATTTACATTTGTCCTGGCTTTTAGCTCTAACTTTGATGTTAAAAGATGTTAAATTAAGAGAATGTGTTTTGAAAAATGTGTTACGGGTACCACAGCAACAATAAATGATTTCTGTAGAAAACAGAAAAGTGCAGCAGCAATAATTATACACAGGATCCGGTTGATCGTCTGGATTGCTTCTTATTCAACGTACACAGTTACATTCAAATAGCTGTACTTTACAAACATCACATTTCTCCATTTAAGTTATCCGTCCGTCACAGTCAGTTACTGTATCTCAAGGAGAAATTCAACATAGTCAATATAAACACATAACGCTATCAAATAATACTTTCTATCAATATATCTATCTTTACCAAATATAAAATATTATGGAGATCACAAAAATACATTCATAAAGAATGTCTACGTGCACGGTGACATGAGAAAGCAATAACGTTTGGATATACTGTTCCTCTTCCAGCTCCACTTCCTTCTGACTTAGGGAGAAATCCTGTCTCTCATAGCGAGGCTGTCTGGCCACAGGGAGTGTTGCCTTGCTTTGGTGGGAAAACAAGGTCTGCTGAGCAGCTCCGGCATGTTTATGAAAATGAAAAAAGATACCCTGTGTGGATGTTATAATCTGTTACGTAAAGACGATCAGCGGCTCAGCCTCGGAGCTGGAATTCCAGGTTTCAAAACCCGGCTCTGTTTCTTGTCTCCTGTCTACACACAATCCTAATTGGTATATCAGATCAAAAGAGGCCTTAAAAAAAACACAAACCCACCTCCCTTCTTCTCGCTGTCCTCGTCTCACGCTGCGTCGGGTTGCATTTCCAAATCTCTGCGCTGACCCAAACACAGCAGCTTAAGATCTGGGCTTCTCACTGTTAGCGTTACACGATTGTATAAATCTATAAATGAGCCCACCATAAGAATATGAACATTGTCCCTAACCCATCATTTAATACAATTATGATTTAAGATAGGAAGACTGAAGCCCTCTTTTGTCAATCCTTAAAAAAAAGTATTCTGATTCTTTAAAGAGTCCTCTCCTGCTGATGTCCAGGTGTATATCAGTATGTAGTGTCTCTACTTTAAAGAGTCCTCTCCTGCTGATGTTCAGGTGTATATCAGTATGTAGTGTCTCTACTTTAAAGACTCCTCTCCTGCTGATGTTCAGGTGTATATCAGTATGTAGTGTCTCTACTTTAAAGAGTCCTCTCCTGCTGATGTTCAGGTGTATATCAGTATGTAGTGTCTCTACTTTAAAGAGTCCTCTCCTGCTGATGTTCAGGTGTATATCAGTATGTATTGTCTCTACTTTAAAGAGTCCTCTCCTGCTGATGTCCAGGTGTATATCAGTATGTAGTGTCTCTACTTTAAAGAGTCCTCTCCTGCTGATGTTCAGGTGTATATCAGTATGTAGTGTCTCTACTTTAAAGAGTCCTCTCCTGCTGATGTTCAGGTGTATATCAGTATGTAGTGTCTCTACTTTAAAGAGTCCTCTCCTGCTGATGTTCAGGTGTATATCAGTATGTAGTGTCTCTACTTTAAAGAGTCCTTTCCTGCTGATGTGCAGGTGTATATCAGTATGTATTGTCTCTACTTTAAAGAGTCCTCTCCTGCTGATGTTCAGGTGTATATCAGGATGTAGTGTCTCTACTTTAAAGAGTCCTCTCCTGCTGATGTTCAGGTGTATATCAGTATGTAGTGTCTCTACTTTAAAGAGTCCTCTCCTGCTGATGTTCAGGTGTATATCAGGATGTAGTGTATCTACTTTAAAGAGTCCTCTCCTGCTGATGTTCAGGTGTATATCAGTATGTAGTGTCTCTACTTTAAAGAGTCCTCTCCTGCTGATGTTCAGGTGTATATCAGTATGTAGTGTCTCTACTTTAAAGAGTCCTCTCCTGCTGATGTTCAGGTGTATATCAGGATGTAGTGTCTCTACTTTAAAGAGTCCTCTCCTGCTGATGTTCAGGTGTATATCAGTATGTAGTGTCTCTACTTTAAAGAGTTCTCTCCTGCTGATGTTCAGGTGTATATCAGTATGTAGTGTCTCTACTTTAAAGAGTCCTCTCCTGCTGATGTTCAGGTGTATATCAGTATGTAGTGTCTCTACTTTAAAGAGTCCTCTCCTGCTACTGTTCAGGTGTATATCAGGATGTAGTGTCTCTACTTTAAAGAGTCCTCTCCTGCTGATGTTCAGGTGTATATCAGTATGTAGTGTCTCTACTTTAAAGAGTCCTCTCCTGCTGATGTTCAGGTGTATATCAGGATGTAGTGTCTCTACTTTAAAGAGTCCTCTCCTGCTGATGTTCAGGTGTATATCAGGATGTAGTGTCTCTACTTTAAAGAGTACTCTCCTGCTGATGTTCAGGTGTATATCAGGATGTAGTGTCTCTACTTTAAAGAGTCCTCTCCTGCTGATGTTCAGGTGTATATCAGGATGTAGTGTATCTACTTTAAAGAGTCCTCTCCTGCTGATGTTCAGGTGTATATCAGTATGTAGTGTCTCTACTTTAAAGAGTCCTCTCCTGCTGATGTTCAGGTGTATATCAGTATGTAGTGTCTCTACTTTAAAGAGTCCTCTCCTGCTGATGTTCAGGTGTATATCAGTATGTAGTGTCTCTACTTTAAAGAGTCCTCTCCTGCTGATGTTCAGGTGTATATCAGTATGTAGTGTCTCTACTTTAAAGAGTCTTCTCCTGCTGATGTTCAGGTGTATATCAGTATGTAGTGTCTCTACTTTAAAGAGTCCTCTCCTGCTGATGTTCAGGTGTATATCAGTATGTCGTGTCTCTACTTTAAAGAGTCCTCTCCTGCTAATGTTCAGGTGTATATCAGTATGTAGTGTCTCTACTTTAAAGAGTCCTCTCCTGCTGATGTTCAGGTGTATATCAGTATGTAGTGTCTCTACTTTAAAGAGTCCTCTCCTGCTGATGTTCAGGTGTATATCAGTATGGAGTGTCTCTACTTTAAAGAGTCCTCTCCTGCTGATGTTCAGGTGTATATCAGTATGTAGTGTCTCTACTTTAAAGAGTCCTCTCCTGCTGATGTTCAGATGTATATCAGTATGTAGTGTCTCTACTTTAAAGAGTCCTCTCCTGCTGATGTTCAGGTGTATATCAGTATGGAGTGTCTCTACTTTAAAGAGTCCTCTCCTGCTGATGTTCAGGTGTATATCAGTATGTAGTGTCTCTACTTTAAAGAGTCCTCTCCTGCTGATGTTCAGATGTATATCAGTATGTAGTGTCTCTACATGTCTCCATGCTTTAATGTTCAAAAGCTCTTTATTCTTCTCATACTACCTGTGCTACAGCACCTCTTTTCACCCTCTGTCTGAAACCAGAGCCCAGTCTGCTCTGATTGGTTAGCTGGCCGGCTCTGTTGTGATTGGTCAACCACTTAGAGATGTCCCGCCTCTTAGCTTATCACGTACAATGTGTTGGAGCGCTAGCCAATAGGAGCGAGAGTGTTAAATAGGTCGCAGGAAAATGAAACCTGACCTAAATGTTGGATACTCATTTTGACAGAGTCAGAGTATCCTCTCTCACACACACACTTACACACAAACCAATAGCTGTTGCCCTCCGTAAGGAAACACTGTGTGACCCTTTCAGCAGCTCTGGAGTTCACCTTTGTGTTATGCCGAGGCATTTACTGTAACTCTAGAAATGATTACACTTATGGTGGCAGTGGAATGTTTATATGATGGCAAGTCATTTAAGCGCAATTTTGTTATTACCTTTAAGGAAATAAATCACAGTTATATCTTTAAATAAGAAACGTTATTTAACCCGGAATCTAAACAGTTTTTAAGGGAGACCTTGCCGAGATGGCTCAGCATTACAAGGTTACACAAATTACACAATAAAACATGTTTCAAACTAGAGGCAGACCGATTAATGTCATTTTTTTAATATATATCTCTTTTAGTATTTCACTGAGCCAAAACCAGGGAAGGCTATTCAAATTTCTATTTATTTTTTACTGTAAGTTAACACATTCTCATAATACAAGTTGTTGTTGATTATCCTTCAGGCTATATGCAGGAATCCTGAAGTCAGATGTAATTCCTTTTAAGACCTTTTCTAAGACCCTTTCCATACATTTTAAGACCTCATCGCCACTTGGAGTTTTAACCGGTTACCTTGGCGACACACTTTACCTCACATTCACTATATACAGTATTGATTGTCCTTCCTCCTTATCTTCCAACCATTTGCGGTATTTTTGGAACTTTAAGTATTTTTGGAACTTTAAGTATTTTTTGGAACTTTAAGTATTTTTGGAACTATAAGTATTTTTGGATCTTTGGACCCTTTCCATACATTTGAAGACCTCATCGCCACCTTGAGTTCTAACCGGTTACCTTGGCGAAACACTTTACCTCACATTGACTATATACAGTATTGATTGTCCTTCCTCCTTATCTTCCAACCATTTGGACGCAGACTTGCATTTCCCCATAACGATGTTGCTTAGCAACCGGCGTAAACGGAGCTTCGCGCGCTATCAAGCAGTGAGCGTACGATGTCCTGTTCAGATGACGTCAAACCCAACGGGATGCCATGAATAAACTACACAGAATCACACTACACACCTACGCCATGATTACATTCAGGCAGACTGTAGAATACAACCTTTGGACAATTTATATACTTATTGAAAACAAGCTACACAATGTAAGACCTTGGGAAATGCCCTTTAATACTTTTTAATAGCCTTACTTTTCGCTAAATTGATTTATCAACTTTTAATACTTTTTAAGACCCCGCGGACCCCCTGTCCTTAGACATTTATTTAGTTGGAACCATTTTAAAATGGTCACTGCAGACAAGTGCAGAAAATCAGAGACAATATTAATATAAGCAGTCAATTCCCATTTTCTGGAGATGTCAAAAAGCTCGATTTCTATTGAAATGTAGGAAGTCATTAACGATGACGCAGGGAGAAAGATCAGGAACACTAAGAATTCATATCATCACAAAATAACTCTGTTTATTTATCTGTTTATTTATTTGTTGTGTTATATTTTTGTTTTGTTTGTTTTTCAATAACAAATATATTTCTTTAAGAAAAAAAAATATATGCTAAAGGTGGGGTAGGTAAGTTTCAGAAACCGGCTCGAGATACACTTGTTGTTATATTCCATGGAATGCTCTTAACATCCCGATAGCAATGAATATCTGAAGTGCTTTGACAAAAAATCCATAAACAAATGTCATCTGTAGAAGCCGCAATACTGTAAAAAGTACAATGCCCTACCTGCCTGTCAGCCTTCCATCGGGGCACAAACTTCTCTCGTGCCCTCATTGGTCATGTGCGCGTTGCGTGTGTTGGAGGAGGGGCTCTGTGAGGAAGTGGCAGATTTTCTCCGGTTGTGTATTTTCAAATTCTAGCGATCTCGAGCCGGTTTCTCAAACGTACCTACCCCACCTTTAATCATTTAGTTTTTGGGAGAAAGGTGGGATTAAATAAGTGTAAACGTCTTCCCACCCCTTTTCGGATGTGTAATTAAGTAGATAATTCGCTTATATATCATTTAGAATCAGTAATAGTTTTGACACTGCTTACATTTGTACAGTTTCATAATTCTCATGTTTCATTTCATTATTATTCTAATATTTTTGTATTATTGTTTTACACATTCGAAAATAAATCAAATCAAAGTGGGATTCCCTTTTGTAAGTTTCCTCAAACAAATAAGCAACTTTTCCCAATGTTAGTTTTTAACGTACTCACTCCTCCCCGTGTGTGTGTCCAGGTGCGGGAGCGGGACCTTCCTCTGGTGATGCACACGCTGTCTTCAGAGTTCACTCTGCTGCGGGTCGTCAACGGAGAGACGGTGGCGGTCCACGACCTGGGGGTCACCAACGGATTCGTAAAACCCAAACTCGGTAAGCTGTAGGAAAAAAAAGATGTATACATTTATATTATTGTTTTGTAAAGAAGCAAGCTTTTAAAGTATAGTGAAAATTAACATGGAAAAATGTTTGGTAAATCAGAGTAAAGATGCTCATAAAAACCTTTTGGGAACTTTTGTTGGACTTATTTTACTTACATTTTTCATCCTTGGTGCACATCATCATCGGCACCATCATGCTTTCTGAGAGATTTTACTGAACATCATTTTCTAATATGTTAACACTCCGTGACCTAGATGAGAATGATATTTTCTGAGATATTTAGAATATAATTGGGAGGGATGAAACCCTCGTTTCGAGCACACAGTGAAATGTGTTCTCTGCTTTTAACCCATCCTAGCACCAGGAGTCTAGCACTAGGAGCAGTGGGCAGCTATTGTACAGCGCCCGGGGAGCAATGGGAGTGGGGGGGAAGGGGGATGTCCGGTGCCTTGCTCAAGGGCACCACGGCAGGGCAGGAGGTGAACTGGGACCTCTCCAAGTAGCAGTCCACACTCCATATTTTAGGTCTGTTCGGGGACTTGAACCGGCTCACAGTCCAAGCCCCTACTGACATTAGGCTCAACCTCACTATTTTGTATTATAATAATACATGTATACCATTTTTTTTTAATGAATATTGAAATGTAACACTGATTATTGCCGTATATACATTTTTGTGAATGAGATGCTTCTTGGTTAACTTGCTGCCTGATTTGTGTTTATTTGATGTGTATTCTTCTCAGTGCCCCGCCCCATCATCCACCCGCTCTCCAGCCCCAGCAACATGTTCTGTGTGACGAGTCTGGACCCCGACACGCTGCCCTCTGTGGCCACGCTGCTCATGGACGTCATGTTCTACTCCTCAGGGTAAGAGACTGAAAGAAGACTTGGTGTGTGAAAATATAGATTTATGGACATTTGATGGTTAGTTCATCGATGCGTTACTGACCAAAGTGTCAGGAAGTCGTCAAATTAAAGTTGTGACGAAAAATATAGTATAAGTTTAACATTATTTAACATATTCTCTTATAGAGTGCCGCAGTGACGCGTCCTAAAACCTGGAAGTAAACTCCTTCCGGTTCCTTCGATAAAAACGCAATGCTATCTCTCCAAAGGGTTTAGGAAAATAGCTGGAAATCAGGTCTGTGGTTGAAACACATTCAAGAGACGGATCACGTTTTGTTCAGCCGGATAATCTCCACATGTCTATCCTACTTTTACAATTTTCTAATCGTAAATCTAATCGCCAGAAGCAAAATGCTAACGTTATGCTATAAAGGAGCTACAGCAGGGTCGCTGCTTCAACGTCACGCCGACTTCAGATCCATATTCAAACTACAGATTCTAAATGGTTCAAGTTGAAGCGTTTGTTTGAACAGTCTGCAGGAGGACTTGCTTTCAAGCAGAACAGAAACACACTTAGAGGAGTGTTTACGTGTTCGGCGTAATGACGTACAACGACCTCCACGACTTCTGTAGTCCTGTTCAGCCACTTGGTGACGGAGCGTCCACACTACAGCTCCAAAAATAGCTTGGAGCTGGGCGTGTCTGGAGCTTGGGGATTTTATTCAAGCAACACGGCCAACAACCAGATTTTGGGAAACGGGATTTGATTGGCTGGCGCTGGCTACTCCGGCGTCTCAGGCGACAGAAGTTGAACATTGTTCAACTTCTGTCGCCTGAGACGCCTCGCTCTGCTACCCACAATTCAGTTCGGCGAAAAAGCGCGGCTACGTGACGTCACCCCATTGAAAGTGAATGGGCAGATTGGAGCAGATTGGAGCTTTCGACGCTGTCGACGCTGTAGTGTAGACGGGCCGTAACAACCATCGTTTCTCAGACACGTCCACTCTTCAGAAATCACCAGTGGGGTCACTGCTGATGGATTTGATGTCGTAGAACAAAACGTGATCCGTCTCTTCAACGTGTCTCACCCACAGACCTTAGTTCAGCTATTCTCCTAAACCCTTTGGAGAGATCCCATTGGCTCTGAGACGAGGAAACAGGAAGTGGCAACATGCTAATTTACGTCCGGGCTTTAGGACACGCCGCTGTGGCCCTCTATAGCAGCAGGTCCAATATGAGAGATTTCTGCTTTTCTTTGTCAATAACTTTGTGAAGCTAGTTTGGAGTTCTGGGACATTTTCTGTTGAATGAAACAAAACATTTGGCAATTTTCTGTTTCATAAACTAAACAACAAATAATCATTTGAAATAATAATCTGTAGATTAGATTTAGAGTTATTGTCCCCGGGGGGAAATTAATTTTCGCAACACTGTACACAGTCTACATACAATATATAAACAACAAACAATAACACAGAAAACAACAGATAGCGAGCGACACACATGGCAGCTACACTTAGCGAGGCCTGTTGTTTGAGGCAGATTTGGCTGCAAGCCTTTTCCAAAGCGAGCCCTTTCATGTCTGTGTTCTGTACCTGTGATGTCCAGTTCCATTGAGGATGCGATGCGTGAGATGGCCCTGCTGCTAAGTATTGTGAGGTTGAGATGTCAAAGCATTTAATGTATTCATTGCTATCGGGACGTTAAGAGCATTCCATGGAATATAACAACAAGTGTTTCTGAAGTGAATTACCTACCCCACCTTTAAGTTTCATAGACTTACCTTACATTACATTAAATACATTACATGTTACTTGTAAGACGCTTTTCTCCAAAGCGACTTACATACTCAATACTGTGGACAATCCCCACAGGAGCACTTTGGGGTGAAGTGACTCAGGGACACAACGACATGCTGACTGCAGTGGGGTTTGAACCTGTGCCCCCCTGAGCCAAACACCAACGCACAACCCACTGCACCACACGCCTCCCGCCTAACTTACATATGTTAATTGAATTAAATGTACTAATAAATACATGTAGTGGGAAAAATAAGTTTCTACATTTCCTTTAAAAAGTGTACATGTAGGAGAGTAGAAGCATAAAGTTGCATAAAATGAATATTTTTTAACGGGACATACTTTATTTAAAAAAACATTGATACTGAATAAGACAAGAAGAGGGTTTATGTGATGCTACACGTTGGTTGTTAACTCTATTATAACATTTCACTTGACTCTTTGACCAAAAGGCACCTTCGAGACACTCTGGACAACTTTGATTTTTAAAATAATAGTTGTGTTAATTGTACTTAGGTAAAGCGTGTGTGTAAGAGTCATTATGCAATGAGAGTTTTCAGTCTGTGGCTTTCAGTAAGGTTTTATTGTCCTGTGTTTTACATTTGTTTTATGTGTGCTATAGAAATAAAGTTGCACCGGATTATGTGTGAGATAACTCGTGAACTCTTTTCTCTGTGTGCCTATCTGAAGGCCAAAGGAGCCCGAAGACTCGAACCACATCCGCTTCTTCTCCTTCTCCCTGATCGAGGGCTACATCTCTCTGGTCATGGACGAGCAGACCACTCAGAGGTTTGAAAGCAGAACACATCATTAGTATTAGCTTCAAACTTTCACCATGTTCTTCTTAAGTTTATATTTGTTTTTTGCAGCATGTAGGTCAGCCTTGTCCCCATGTTTATGAAAGACTTAGTGTGCTGCCTTACAGAAATAGGTCATCCATTTTACTCCACTTTACAATGGCTCTCTTATTCAACTCAATCCACCTGCTGATTTTCATCCGCTGGTTAATAGTTATCCCCACGCGTATTAACCGTGTCACTTGTTAACCAGAGCAAAACAAAGAAGGGCTTTAAAGTCGAGACGGGCAAAACAAGATGAGGATAGGAATTCCCCAAAATCAATGTTATATAATATATATTTTCTGTTTAATGAATGAAATACATGTTTTTTTCTCCTCTGATTTTTCCTCCACGTTCTTTTGAAAAGAAAATATAAAGAAAATATGGAATTCGATATTTTTTTATCTAAAAAAAGGCACAACCAGTTCCAGCAATTTAGTATTAAATAAAATGTAAAGAAAAATATAAACACATTTAGAGGTTTAAGTAAAAACATGTGGATATTGTACAATAAATTGATGTTTTTATTTTAATATTTATAAGGTAGTGTCATAATAATAATTATAATAATGCTGATTTTAAAAGGTCCCATGACATGGCCATTTCCACTGATCATAATTCCATTGTTGAGGTCTCCGAGAATAGATTTACATTGTTCAATTCAGATCAGAGGGTGTGTGCCAACTACAGAGGCATCACACTACTCAGCCTCCCGGGAAGGTTTACTCCAAGGTACTCGAAAGGAGGGTCCGGCCGATTGTCGAACCTCAGATTGAGGAGGAACAATGCGGATTCCGTCCTGGTCGTGGAACGACGGATCAGCTTTTTACTCTCGCAAGGATCCTGGAGGGGGCCTGGGAGTACGCTTATCCGGTCTACATGTGTTTTGTAGACTTGGAGAAGGCGTATGACCGGGTTCCCAGGGAGTTACTGTGGGAGGTGCTGCGGGAGTATGGGGTGAGGGGGTCTCGACTCAGGGCCATCCAATCTCTGTACTCCCAAAGCGAGAGCTGTGTCCGGGTCCTCGGCAGTAAGTCGGACCCATTTCCGGTGAGGGTTGGCCTCCGCCAGGGCTGCGCTTTGTCACCAATCCTGTTTGTAATATACATGGATCGGATTTCGAGGCGTAGTCGTGGGGGAGGGGGTCTGCAGTTCGGTGGGCTAAGGATTGCACCACTGCTTTTTGCAGATGATGTGGTTCTAATGGCTTCATCGGTCTGCGACCTTCAGCACTCACTGGATCGGTTCGCAACCGAGTGTGAAGCGGCTGGGATGAGGATCAGCACCTCCAAACCTGAGGCCATGGTTCTCAGCAGGAAACCGATGGACTGTCCACTCCAAGTAGGGAATGAGTCCTTACCCCAAGTG
>NC_047516.1:5271782-5336782 GCF_902827115.2 Pseudochaenichthys georgianus
AAGGAGTTCAAGTATCTCGGGGTCTTGTTCTCGAGTGAGGGAACAATGGAGCGTGAGATGGGCCGGAGAATCGGAGCAGCGGGAGCGGTACTGCAGTCGCTTTACCGCTCCGTTGTGACGAAAAGGGAGCTGAGCCAGAAGGCAAAGCTCTCTGTCTACCGGGCCATTTTCGTTCCTCCCCTCACCTACGGTCATGAAGGATGGGTCATGACCGAAAGAAGGAGATCGCGGATACAAGCGGCCGAGATGGGTTTCCTCCGCCGGGTGGCTGGTGTCTCCCTTAGGGATAAGGTGAGAAGTTCGGTCATCAGGGAGGGACTTGGAGTTGAGCCGCTCCTCCTTCGCGTCGAAAGGAGCCAGTTGAGGTGGTTCGGGCACCTAGTTAGGATGCCACCTGGGCGCCTCCCTAGGGAGGTGTTCCAGGCACGTCCAGCTGGGAAGAGACCGAGGGGCAGACCTAGGACCAGGTGGAGGGATGATATCTCTTCGCTGGCCTGGGAGCGCCTTGGGACCCCCCAGTCAGAGCTGGTTGATGAGGGGGAAGGAACGTTTGGGGCTCTCTGCTAGAACTGATACCCCCGAGACCCGACCACGGATAAGCGGGAGAAGATGGATGGATGTTCCATTTTCCAAACTCACATTGGTTTCTCAAACAGCATCTCTGTATAGTATGTGTATTCACTCTCTGTCCTAAACAGCTTGTTGGAGCTCCTGCCCCCCCCTCCCTGTGAGCCCACTGTGCTCTGATTGGTCAGCTCGCCCACTCTGTTCTGATGAGTCCACCGCCATTACAGCGGAACATCAGTGATTATGTGTTGCAATGGCGTTTGTTAGCAACCAGGAAATGACACCAGTAATGGTGTGTGTGTGTGTGTGTGTGTGTGTGTGTGTGTGTGTGTGTGTGTGTGTGTGTGTGTGTGTGTGTGTGTGTGTGTGTGTGTGTGTGTGTGTGTGTGTGTGTGTGTGTGTGTGTGTGTGTGTGTGTGTGTGTGTGTGTGTGTGTGTGTGTGTGTGTGTGTGTGTGGTGTGTGTGTGTGTGTGTGTGTGTGTGTGTGTGTGTGTGTGTGTGTGTGTGTGTGTGTGTGTGTGTGTGTGTGTGTGTGTGTGTGTGTGTGTGTGTGTGTGTGTGTGTGTGTGTGTGTGTGTGTGTGTGTGTGTGTGTGACAACACACAAGGGGACGGGTAATAACCAGAAAAGCACGACATGGGCCCTTTACATCTAATTTAATAATTGTTTTTCCCTTTGTTCTCTTCAAGGTTTCCAAACAATGTCCTCTTCACCAGTGCTTCCGGGGAGCTCTGGAAAATGGTGCGCATCGGGGGGCAACCTTTAGGATTCGGTGAGTTTTATTTGTGGAAAGAATATTTTTTTATTTTCTATCCAATGTTTTTCACCTCCAAAAAAATACTGAGGTAAAAAAAACACTGATTTAAGTAACAAGCTAAAATATTGGAAAGCTGAGGTTGTTGATTTATTTTATGTTGAGAACCACTGCTTTACCGTCTCTATTAATTGTACACACTTGTATCTTTTAATAATCAGAAATATGGCAAATGATTGTTTTCCTACAGATGAGTGCGGCATCGTGGCTCAAATATCTGAACCTCTGGCAACGGCTGACATTCCTGCTTACTACATAAGTACCTTCAAGTTCGACCACGCGCTGGTAAGAGACTCACTCTCAATGCAGTGAATGTAATCAATACTGTGTATCTCCTGTGGAGCTGCATCAAGTACATTAACCTATAAGTAGAGAATAACTATTTATTTAACTACTTAATTGTTTTTTAAGCAATATGTCAACATTTGGATGGTTTTAGTTTCTGAAATGTTAGGACTTGGTATTTTTTGTTGTCTTACACTATAAGAAATATAATATTTTTGGATTGTGGCATTGATTTTTAGAAAGGTTTAGATATTCACTTAGTACAAGTAATACTGACTTTTAAAAACAACTTGAATTGCTCAGGGTTAAGAACACTTTTGCAAAATCTGTGTGACATTAACATTAGAGGAACTAGGTCAATTAAAAAAAAAAGGATCTTAATAATAATTAATAAAATGTCAACGTCAACATTTATTCATAAAATCATACTTCCAATTTTCTAGCGATTTTTTTGTATTACTTAAAATATTTTAATACCAATATAACTTTAAATGTATTCAATGAATTTAAGACTTTTTAAATATCCTGGGACCTCTGGATTATCATTAGTTGTAGACCTGAAGTTAAAGGGTACCTATCATGCGAAATGCACTTTGTGATGTCTTTATACATAAAGTGTCCCCGGTGTGTCGGGGAACTCACGCAGCGTCAGAAAATAAAACCCTCTCTTTTCCTCCGTACCCAAATCTCTAAAAACGGGGAACAACGGAGCTGATCCAGATTTGAGTCCGATATGACGTCATATCTGAAATGTGGACCCACGGCCCTATCAGAAACGTTGCTATCAGAAACAATGCCCGACTGTTTTGGACGTAATCTGGTCGGTGTTTACATTAGCATCGCTAACACTCAGAGCTAACCTGTACTGGAGAGCATGTGTGTGAAGAAGCAGGAAGTCAAAAGGAACTCACCTTGTGGTGTAACCGGCAAGAGAGAAAGCCTTTGAGCTCCAGACTGTTTCAGAGAGAATCCTTGATAATCCATGATATGGCGTTTCATCACGGCAGCATTTAGTTTAGACGGTAGCTGCCGGGTCCCGCATGAGCTCAGACCCCTCCTTTTTTTTTTAATACATTTTTTTTTTTTAAAGCTTTCTACCCCAAATCAGCACTTTTGAAACAGGAAGTAAAATAGAGGGATATGAGGCATGGCTAGAATGGGTGATCTGTTTTCGGTATTTTGAGCAAAACACATGTGTTTTATATATTTTTATATATCTGAGACCTATGCTACTGCCTAAAAATAGCATGATAGGTGACCTTTAAATTCTGTATGATTGCTATTTTGATAAATAATTCATTAATCTTTCATGCAGAAATAGTGAAACCTTTTCAAAAGTTCTCTCAATTCATGCTTTTTTGCTTTAAAATATCATATGAACTACATCATTTTGGCTATTTGTTCGACACAAAACCATAACAATAAACTTGGTGTGTGTGTTCCAGGTTCCTGAAGAGAACATCCAGAGTGTGATTGGAGCTCTGCGGACCAAGAGCACGGCACAGTGAAGGAAACCAGTGGAAGTTTATAAAAAAAAAAATTAAAAAAAAATGATTTCAAGTCATTTCGTTCAAACGTTTATCCATAAAGTGCCCGGAGCTGATCTGCTGTGGATCGGCTCCGAAAAGGAAGGAACCGGAAGCACGGGACGGTGTTAGAGATGACTTTTGGTACTCGGCCATTTTCTTTAAACCCCCTCCTCCTGGCACAGGAAACACTCCCTTTAGTTTACCAGACTGAACATTTCTCTCTCTCTGAAGCTGCTTCTTCATGAGCGCCATACTGTATTAGTTACTCTCGTGGAAAATTACGAATAATGTACTCTCAAAAAAAGCAAAAGGAATATTTGATATTTTATCAAAGCTCTCAATATTTCTAAGGTCATTTCTCAGTGCCATGATGTTTGAATGCCTAAACAGATGCCTTTGTCAGAATATTTTACATGTGTGCAATTGTAGGAGACATTTTTCTGACCGATGACACAGCGCCTGGTTTAGAAATACGGTGTGTTTTGTTGCTTTTAGTAGCTCTTAATTACAGCGAAGATCTTACTGATGGAGTCCCTTGTTTAAATTTAAATTCTGGGTTTGCCGGAGCATGAAGTGAGTCCAAGGCCTTGATGAGGAAATTATAATTTAAGCATTTTTAATGTGCAGTCACACTGTGAGCAACCTGGTTGATGTGTCACTCAAAATTAGCAGATTTTATCCCCATATTTAAATAAAAAACACAATTTTTTTATATATTATTTGGCTTGAAAGCACAATGTGTGAGGCATTAATGACTTCAGAGTCGGTTGTGTTTATTACATTTGATTTAAAAAGGTGAACATTTAATTAATAGTCAGCTTTTGGGCATTGAACGTCTACAGAAAAGGAACCTTACTGATGTTTACCTGACTTTTCTGGTTTAATTTGCAGTATTTAATTAAATGTTTTCAAATATATAGGACCCAACACTTTATGTTGACACGGATTACTTAATGAATAATACATTTTATAATGTGAAGGAAGGAGATGGCTTTCCAGAAGTTCACTGATAACAGTGAGAGACCCTTGTTTGATCCCTTCTCTATAGGGCTGGAAAAACCACCAATTTCTATTATTGCATAAAATATATACATTCAAGCACTTTCAATAACCTAAATCTATTTATATCTCAAATTCTTTCATAGATTTCAAGACGATTTAATGATTTCAAGATACTATTCCTGGTACCTCTCGTCTGGTGTTGCTCACGGTGGGACCCCGCGGTGATATAAAGTGCAATGATAACAAATGTTTTGCATCTACAGTAGTGATAAATTACTGAGCCACTTTGTACTCGAATAACGACATAAGCTATTGAAGGAGCCCTGGTTTCCATGTTGGCGTCTTATCGTTTTTCCAACCCACTTTATACTCAACTACGCCCACTTCTGCAAGACGAAAGCATCGACGTGGCGTCAGCGCGGCGTTTTCATCCAACGAAATATGAACATAACGGCTACCTTAGTATCTTTTTCAAAGTAGATTGATGGAAATAGCGATTTTTTAATATGAAAGAAGAGTAAATGTTAATTAATCCTTTAATACTAATTGACAATGGATACTTCAGTCATGTTAAAATGCCATCTTTTCCTTTATTTTATTGTTATTTTATGTTTTAATTACTACTTTATTTTTCTTTTATTTCATTCATTGATTTCTTTTATTACATTACATGACATGTCACTTGTTAGACGCTTTTATCCAAAGCGACTCACATACTCAATACTGTGGAGTGTGGACAATCCTCACAGGAGACATTTGGGGTGAAGTGTCTTGCCCAGGGACACAACGACATGCTGACTGCAGTGGGGTTTGAACCTGATCCGAACACCAACACACTAGGCCACTGCGCCACAGCCTCCCTATTTTATTTTTTACATTTTCCTTACGTTCTCTTCATACATCCATTGCTCAGTCGTGCAGAAGTGGGCGTAGTTCAATCTAAACTGGTTGGGAAAATGATGGATGTGTCCAATGTTGGCGATGAAGCTGCCCCCCCGCCCCCAGTCTGCACTTTAATGCAGGCCGATGAACACAGGCCTGCTGTACTGATGTGAAAAAACAGGGGAGGGCTATTTACTGTAAGGAAAGACCCTGTTCTGATTGCTGTTGGTCTTAAGCATTTGGTGATAATGTTTTTATTTCCTTTTATTTCACACAACCTTGCACCTAACAACAAACCTATCTTCTGCTCATATTCGATTAGCAGAACCTCTGTATGTATCAGTGTTAAAAACAGGAGGAAGGGGACATTTCTTCTGATAACATTTGAAAGTTTAAAAGCGTTTCATTTTGGAGCTTCTTGTGTGAAAAACTTAAAAATAAACAAGCTTTTTTTTTCTTTTTGGAGATCTGGTTTCACCATTGTGTCGTTTTTTTATTTTGCTGTCTTTACTTAACAACGGGGGATTGTACTCTCACTGTTATCTGCTCTCAGTGTGTGTTTTAAATCAATAAACCGGGGACATCTCTGCACAATGTGGTCCTCAGAGCATAGCAATGAACTGTAAATCTGATTTCTTTGTCCAATTTCGTAGTATTTTGACTTAAAAGTTGTACAAATAATACTTTACAGATTGACTTAATGTCATTTATTTGCTCATCTAATGCAACAAAAAGACAACTATCAGTAAGATACAAGTATTTGTAGTATAGTATAGTATAGTAAAATATCATCATCGGGTATATTGAACCTAGCAAATAAGTGTTTTTTTGGTTGTATTGCTTTCATTAGTAAATCATATTTGACATTTATTCTTTAAAACCCTTTATATTGTCACTAAATTACCCATTGGGCTTTTTCTGGAAATTAACGCGAGGTTACATCGCTAAGTAATTATTATTTGTCATCCAAATTGTAACTTTGACATATACATTTGAAAAATAAGACACTACAGATTGATGAGGATCGTGGGGATACAAATAATTACTAGTCGAAATATCATTGAGTGTATTGAGAGTATTGAACTGAGTGAGGAAGTGTTTTTGGTTTAATTGCTTTCATTAGTAAATCATATTTGACATTTATTTCTTTAAGTCTCACTTAAATGACCATTTGCCTCTTTCTGGATATTCACAAGAGATATACACCTGTAGTTATGTCATTGTAATCATTCTTCTACGTAAAAAAAACACACTTTTTCTGCACACACCTGACCTTCTGTCTTGATTATCTTCCTACATAATCTTCTACAGCTTAACGGCTCACTGACTAGCAAGTGAATGGTTTTGCCGTAGCCTATGTAAGCAAATACATTTATATATCGGGTGGGAATCGGCAGAGGACCCACAATACAATATGTTCATGATAAAGATACAATATTCTGC
Source organism: Pseudochaenichthys georgianus (assembly GCF_902827115.2). NCBI lineage: Eukaryota > Metazoa > Chordata > Actinopteri > Perciformes > Channichthyidae > Pseudochaenichthys > Pseudochaenichthys georgianus. Next base: position 5,278,306 of record NC_047516.1, read on the forward strand.
CTATTTTAGAATATGCTGCTGCTTTAAAATAGTTAGCTTTATTTTCAACTGCCAAATTAACCAGTTTATCAACATTTGTTTTATATAATAGGACACAATTATGATTTATTTCTTAATTCTGAACTAGATTACTGAAAAAGCAACTGTTAACGTAATCTATGTGTGAAAAAAAAAATGACTTGGCATAAGGAATAATTAGTTTAAATAATAAAAAATGTTAACTGAATAATAAATAAACAATTCAAGGAGTTAGCTACAGTATAGGTCACTTGAGGTAATAAATACACAATTCAAATAGTTAGCTAAAACAGATGGAATTGATCTCCAATGTAGGGAAGAAAGTTTCATTAATTAGCTTACATTAAGGTAATGGAAAAACAAAGCTGAAAAACGTAGCTTAAAAGAAGCTATTAAAATAATAACCTAAAAGTAATGGATTGACTTTTGGAAAAGTTAGCTAAAAGCAAGGGATAAACAGTTGAAGATACTTGAATCTTGAGTAAAACTTAAAACAGTTTGCGAAATGTTAAGAACAAACTGTTAAAAATGTTAGCATAAACCAATGGAATATCAGGAGAAAAGGCTAGAAAAAAGTCACAGTTGAAATAGTGAGCTAAAAGCATAGACTGTATTATAAAGGCTAAAAGTAGGCTAATGATTAAAAAAAATAGTAGCTCCAAATTAGCGACAAACGGTGCTATTTGTTAGCTAAAAGTCAGCTTAACCCAATGGATTAGCAGTAGAAAAAGCTAGATAAAAGGTCATTAGCTGTTGAAATAGTGAGCTAAAAGTTAGCAACAAAACGTTATAGCGATGGATAAACAGTTAGCTAATGGCCATTCTAACAGATGTTGCCATGACAACTACACTCTTACCACAGGCTTACCCATATGCATAGTTGGATAGCTTTTCTACCTCAAATTAAGACAATCTTATTATCAACCGTCTGATTCCTAACTTAGTTTCAGCTACTAATGTTTCCTTTGCCTACATACCCATCTATACAAAAGTATGACTGTCCATCCAAGATATTTGTACCACCAAGTTAACATGTTTGCCAAAAATCTCTAGCAAATGCCTACAAAACAGCCAGGGAAAATTGTGGTTTTGTTTTTATAAACTGTCCCATGCGTTGTCTGATCCAGCTTCACACATTGATCAAAGGTGTACATTATGCAGGCCCGGTTCTACGGGGGTGCATAAGGGTGCATTGCACCCTCAGTTGAGTCGTTATGCACACTCATTTGAAAAATGAAAAAAATAAAATGATTATTATGTACAATAATAATAGTAATAGTAATTTGAACGGTAAGTAACGTTATTATGTCAGGTGCGTGTGACTTGTGCCGCTGCGCGTTCGTCATCTGCAAGGTGCTTACACAGCAGTCAGTGATGGAACTCAGAAAATGGTTAAAACAACCAGCCCTTATCGCCAGCAGTAACACTGCATCTACTGCAAATAATAACAGTTCAGATCACGTTACCCGCGGCCACTGTCGTGGACACTAACGCCCGACTCGCCAGCTTTGCCCGCCTCGCCCACGGAGGCGGAGCAGCCGCAGCCGTCTTCGTTGCCCCAAACACCGCCACCCCTCAGCGGCCCGCAAGTGCCAGAGGACCTCGGCAAAACAGAGCCTGCACAGGTATATTAAAAAGTACCCAACTCGCCTGTACAGCGGGGTAAGGCGCTCATTTTGCAGCTCATGGTTTCAAAACAGAGATTGGCTGGAATATTCATGTAAAAAAGATGCCATCTTCTGCTATGCATGTAGACATTTCGGTTCAAGTAAGTCAGATGCCTTCACCACAACTGGCTACAACAACTGGCACCATGCTCTTGTACGTGATAAGGGACTGGGAAGGCATGAATCAAGCAAAGAGCACATAGATCTCTTAATGTTGCTCTCAGAAATGCACCAGATAGATGCTTTTAACTTCAATATTTAAAAATAAATCTTCCCGGCGGAGCATGCCCCCGGACCCCCCTAGAGGAGGTGAGGACTACCCTAGAGGGTGTTAGTTCCACTCAACACTTGTAAAAATAGCACTTTACCATTGCAGCCTCTCTAATCTCTGATGCACCCTGAGTCATTTTGTTCTGGAACCGGGCCTGACTTATGTGCTATGCTCTCTCAGTCATACCTGCCAACCCTACCGATTTGGGCGGTAGTCTACCGCTTTTGACATGTTTCTACCGCCTACCGACTTAGCTGGCTTGACACATTAAAAATACAATAAAATGTGGAGACTGAGATACTTATTTCCCATTCCCATTCAACATGTCGTTGATGTCACTTTTTCTGAAAGATGCATAAAATGATGCAATATGTTAAATACATGGTTTATACACGTAATTACTGGGGTTCCATTTCTTCTGATTACCTAATTTGGGCGTGCACATTTGCCGCGCGCAAACCTACCTCTTTTGGATTTGGAAAGGTTGGCATGTGTGCTCAGTAGTTGTGTCATAAATACATTTCCGTGCTCTCTGAGGGGCCCTCCAGTTGTCACAATGATGAATGGCCCCACAAAACCTGAACTCAGTTGGGAGGGTCCTGAAACAACATCAGCGCCTGCAGACCCTGCAGACACACTCACTGTACTGCAAGAAACATCCTTCATCGATACGGTCACTACATTATAGACAAGGTTACCATCTATATCAGCTTCACATCTGTCCCAAATGCTTGTACAGAAATTGGGGAAAGGATAATAATTCAGTGTTTATTAAAAAGCTAAATGGATGATGGTAAACAAACTAGACACATTTAATTTTGATATAGCATAGCAATGGGATTTCTCCATTGCATATTGTATGGCAAACTATCACTGTGGGAAAAGTGGGTTAATTTTCTGGAACTTCCAAACTGGGAAAACAACATTTAACACTTTATGTCGTTGTTAAAATCACTACATGTCAAGGTTACCATGTCGATCAGCTTCAGATCTGTCCAAAATGCCTGTACAGAAATTAGGAAAAAGGGCAGTTGTGCTTCACCATTTATTAAAGCAAAACTGATGCTGGTAAAAAAACAACATTTATTTTGATATAGCATATTTTCTGCATTGCAAGGAAAGTTTGGGGCTCTCTGCTGGAACTGCTGCCCCCGCGACCCGACCACGGATAAGCGGGAGAAGATGGATGGATATTTTCTGCATTGCATGTTGTGTTTTTAATGGCAAACTATCACGAATAGTGGGTTCATTTTCTGAAACATCCAGACTGGGAGAACGGCACAACATAAGTCAAGTTATGCACAACATGCACACACTATTGATGACACACAGACCGATCCCGTTTTAAAATGGATTCTCCAAGATGAGCTTCTCCCAGACGGAGGAGGGCCTTCACCTCTATTTGCAGCTGGCAGTAAGGACTTAATTTGTGTGTGCATTGTTTTTCTGTAGCTGGCTTTTACAAATGGAACAATGTTTAATGTCACTGGTCTGCAGAGTGCTACAACATATCATTTGAGGATATCTCAAAAGCGCATAAGGCTTTTTGTTTGAGTCAATGTTAGTTATTTTCTCGTGTAGTGGCCAATGAAATGACATTTTACAGAATATATCACATTTAAACAGTTGTCTTAAAGAAAGCCACTCCTGTTCATTTCAACTTGGCCTTATCAGAGCTGAAACTACAATTTTTAGTCTTGCATCGTTAAATCAATAAAATGTCAGAAAATACAGAACAATTCCAATCCCTCCTTCAAAGGTCTTGCTTTGTCGAATCAACCTTAAGATGTTCAGTTTACGATCACACAACACCGAGAAAAAGCAGCTGTTATGGCAGAATTGTTCAGATTCTTTCTCTGTTTTGCTTGGCTGAACAGATTCAACGTTTCAGCTCCAGTTGAACTAAAACAAAACTCTCCTTTGAAGCGTTTCCCAGATGACCTTCATGCAGGGTAAAGAGAGTCGTGTCGGTGACAATTTGCAGCAGAATCGACCGCCGTGAACTCGGCTTGACGTCACGGGGACACGAGGGTTCGTCGCCTGTGGAGAGCAGCTGGCTTCAAGACTCCAGCGTGGCCCCCGATCGGCTCCCTGTGGGGCCCCGCGGGGGGTCAAACATCCAAACCTTTCATCCAGGAGCTCACAGGAGGGACTTCACCAGCGCCACCATGTGATCAACACCACACACTACGTCCACCACCTGACCAGGTACAGTCACCTGATGGAAATCACACAAAAACAGTTAAAAAAGGGGACGAAGTTTGAGTAAAATCATACATTTTCTTTTATTTGGTTCAGGTTTATTGTTTTTTTAACCTTCATCTTTGTGCAAGTTGCAAATACATTTAATTTTGATTACTTAATATGTTTGGATCTTATAAAAAGAAAACTGATTAAAGACTATTGTCCACTAATTCCACATGTCATCTTACTTCATGCATTTTTAGAATTTGACCAACTGTTAATGCTGATTATGCATTTTAAAAAGGTTTGGAGGTATTTTATGGTATATTTTAAGTATTATTTCATTATTTATTTGGGTATTAGGATAAAATAATGAAAAAATCGTCATCAGATACATTGTGTTACCAATTACAAAATAATTTCACAGTAATCTGACCTAACCGACCCAAGGATCACCCTGCGCATCATCAGTAAACCCTCCATTCCTGATCAAATGTCTTGAGTTGAGTTACTAATAGTGAGGCTTATATCACAAATCATTTCGTTGTTGAGATTTTTAGACCCTTCCCGCACATTCTACCCAGAACATTTTTCTTTTTGATAAAGAAACACAAAGACTATTACCAAATATAGTGTATTTTTAAACATTGTGTTCACATGACTTTATTACAAGCCTTTCAAAAGGATAAGAATCTGCTTTTTATCATCTAATCTCAACACATTTGTTCCCAGATATGGAGAAACTAGTGAAATCCATTCTGTCTAGCTGGGCATTATGTGCTTCAGCTGCATGGTTGCCTCTTTTTTGTTTGCATGACTAATATGTAATCAGTGTTGTCTTACTCTCCACGGGAAGAACTGGTCGTCTCTCTTCCCGATGCCCAAACATCCTCTCACATTCTTCCCCCAGACAAAGAGCTCTCCTCGATCTGCAACACAAGCATCAAGCATCGTCACGCTGAGATCCACAGAGCAGCTGCAGGCCTGGGACCATCTTAGCTGAATATGACAAACAAATTACAATAACAAGCATGCTGTTTCCCTTCCCCCCCAGATGCCTCACTTTAAGCTCTTCAGACGGGATGACACAGAATGACCCTGCTTGTTTCCATCTTTTGTCAAAAACAAGATGCTTAGGACAATAAAGAGGGTATTATTAAAGTTGAAACAGAAAAAGTAGATGCACTAATTATTGTATGTTATGGTCTAATTCAGCTTTAAAAAGGAATATAAATGTGTCCCTGTGCCTAAGAAGCTGTGTCCCAGTGACTAATTGCACATTTTTGCTTTGTTTATATAAATAGTTATTAGATCTAATAAGGTGCAACTGTCAAGAAACATCATTTCCCATTGGGATTAATACGACATTTTTGATTGAATATTGAACAATATAAGATGTATACAGTACTTCTCTTTCTAAGCTTTTTAAAGGTCACCTATCATGCTATGTTTAGGCAATAGCACAGGTCTCAGATATATACAAATATATAAAAAAACATGTCTATAAAGTGTTTTGCTCAAAATACCAAACAGATCACCCATTCTAGCCATGCCTCATATCCCTCTATTTCACTTCCTGTTTCAAAAGTGCTGATTTGGGTATAAAGCTTAAAAAAAATTGATAATAAAAAAGGAGGGGTCTGAGCTCATGCGGGACCCGGCAGCTACCGTCTAAACTAAATGCTGCCGTGATGAAACGCCATATCATGGATTATCAAGGATTCTCTCTGAAACAGTCTGGAGCTCAAAGGCTTTCTCTCTTGCCGGTTATACCACAAGGTGAGTTCCTTTCTACTTCCTGCTTCTTCACACACATGCTCTCCAGTACAGGTTAGCTCTGAGTGTTAGCGATGCTAATGTAAACACCGACCATATTACGTCCAAAACAGTCGGGCGTTGTTTCTGATAGCAACGGTTCTGATTGGGCCGTGGGTCCACATTTCAGATATTACGTCATATCGGACGCAAATCTGGATCAGCTCCGTTGTTCCCCGTTTTTAGAGATTAGGGTACGGAGGAAAAGAAAGAGAGAGGGTTTTATTTTCTGACGCTGCGTGAGTTCCCCGACACACCGGGGACACATGTTTATGTATAAAAGACAAAGTGCATTTTGCATGATAGGTCCCCTTTAAAGTCCCAGCTAAAGTTTTCTATAAACCAATTAATAAAGTATTTCAGTGGAAACACAATTCGAAGGAGGCCAAAGAAAGACAGTAAAAAAGATTAGAAGACATCTTAAAAAGGTTTCATTTGTGGGTACAGGAATATCCAAACACAACTATTTCCGCCTTAATTTTTTATTTTAAACAAAGCATTTTCCAGATTATCCTCCCACGAAGGAACTTGTTAGTTGTGTTGTTAGTTAGCCCAAATAATTGTGATTGGATTCCCAAGAATGGATACAAGAAATCTTAAAAGTTATTTTCTGTAATTTTATAGTGTCTTTTTGGTCTTTTATTGGGCGTCTGCTCGTGTCTGTTTTCACTGGAATGCTTTTCATTTTCATTTCTCAGATCTTCTCAACAATACTCCAGAGAAACATATTTCTAGGACCTTAGAGATAGGTCATATACTGTATATACACTTGTTGTAATGTTTTTGGGTGAACTATTAATTAAATATACAACAATTACCCGTCACTGCAGCGAAATGGTTGAGTCCACAGCGGATCTTGGTGACGGCGACTGAGGGGTTCAACTCGGAGCGTCCGAACAGAGTCGAGGGAATCCTCTCCGGGGTCGAGGATTCAGAAAGTTTGGGACCTTTTCCAAGAATGCCGTAGCCCCAAACGAACACCTCTCCTTTATCTGGAAACGATTCACTGGTCATTATACGCTGACATGGTGAAACAAATAACTGGAAATCACACCTAAAAGTAGGAGGAAACCTTTCAAAGTGAGAGTTTTTTTGACAATTACAACTGATTTTTGCCTCTTAGACACTTGATAAATACAAGCCTTGTTTTTTTAACATAAATAACTGTTAAAATGGTGAAATAAGAGGCTGCAATTATGGAAATAAGACTGCTTGTTGCCCTCATTTACATTGCATCATAAGGGAAAACCCCACATCATAAAGTGTGATAGATATAAGCTCCAAAACTACCTTGAACACATGTTAGCTGTCATAGTGTCTTAAAAACTGATCTTTGTTGCCAGACAAAGAAGTCTGTGATCTGAGATGCCACCAAGAGGCCGCATGTGGAATAACACCTCGAACAGCAAACCACAGAGCAATCAAAACAGCTCTCAGGTCAGAAAAGATGCCTTTAATGCGAAGAAATCTCCATAACTCCATAACAGTCTGTCATCTACGGTCCTTTTCGCGTGTGTGTGTGTGTGTGTGTGTGTGTGTGTGTGTGTGTGTGTGTATATGTGCATGCGTGCGTGCGTGCGTGTGTGTGTGTGTGTGAACTCACCGTTAAGAACAGCCACCTGTGTTCCTCCACATGCCGCCTGCACCAGCTTCCCACAGCCTTTCAGAGGAAGACGTCGAGGAGAGTTCATCTGTGAGAGGAAACATGTCAAATTGAGCACCATGAGGTTTGTTTTCCTAAAATTACCAATTAACTATGTTATTAAGTACCGTACTTTTCGGACTATAAGCCGCGACTTTTTTCCCCATTTTTTGTGTGCAGCTAACGGCCACTAGGGAACCTCCTAGATCTATGGATTTTACAGGTAAAATTAACCACCTTTAACACTATGGGCTCTAGGACCGGTCCGCGCCCGCCACCATTAAGCGGCGGGCTCCAGCAGGAAAAGCTGGAGGCCGGAAAAGAGAGAGACAGGTAGCGCGCCGAAGTAAAAGTGCAACCGAGAGACAGAACGAGAGCAAGACAGACGGACAATTTAGCTGCTGCGGCTTGTATGCAGGTGCGCTTTATAGTCCGAAAAGTACGGTAATTTATGGGCATTTTAAAGTAATTGTAAACGCTGTCAGTGCTTGTTGTGCTTTTTTGGGTATTATAATTGCTTTTAGGACATTTATCAAAAAAAAACTTTGTTTGTGGACATGAAAAGTGCCCGGTGTATCTGTCCATTTTTATTCTTCATGCCCTCATAAATACTGATCTAAAAGCTTGTTTTGCATAAAGAATATAAACAAATAAAATGTGAATTTGATGATATTAAATATGTCAGATTAAAAGGAAGTCAAATGCAGTTTCTGACAGTTATTTTCACCAAAAAGTGATATGGTCTTGTGAGATAAAGTTCCATTTAAGGTAGTTTCATGCATGTGCTTGATTGAATTTGTGTTTATTTAAAGTCAGTGTGCTGAAAGGTCTCAAAGACAGTTCCTACCACTTTTCGTGTCACAAGAGGATGTATTATTTATCAGCAACAAGATCGTCCAATTTCCTATTCTGAAAATCATTATCCGCTAAGAAATGTGCAATTTGTGCATCCGTAAAAAGAAACCATGGCAGATAATTGCTTAAAATATGCCATAAGTGTATGACCCTGTGGGGGGGTAGGAACTGTCTTTAAAGCCTTTCAGCACACTGACTTTAAATAAACACAAATTCAATCAAGCACATGCATGAAACTACCTTAAATAGAACATCATCACACAAGACCAAATATGTCAGAAGATCCTCTTTAGCCTGGCATACCATAACTAAGAGAAGATTGGAAATACCCTCAGTCAGTGGTTGCATTTCACTTCCTTTTAATCTGTTATAAACCTGTCGTTTTTTTTACAAGATGACATTTTTAATAGCATCAAATTCACATTTATATTTGTTGATTATATTCTTTTTAGCTTTTGGATCAGGGCATGAAGAATGGACAGATACACCGGTCACTTTTCATGTCAACTTACGAAACAGATGCTGCAGTGACAGCGCTAATCAGTAAAAACAGTAAAATGACACACAGAAAGTCTAAGATAAGATAAGATAGTACTTTATTGATCGCAAGTTGGTCGTCCCCTCACCTGCGTTGCCTCGGTGACAGAGGCCAGCTGAAGGTACTCTGAGTTTCCCCAGCCGTACAGATCTCCATCTTTAGACACAGCCAGACTGCAGTCTCCATACGAGCTGATCTGCTGCACCTCCACCCCCGCCAGATCCCCCTCCACCTCCACCGGGCTGCAGCTCACCTGGTGGTGGCCCAGACCTGGAGGAAGAGGAAGAGGAGGAAGAGGAAACAAACATTTTTAAAAGACACATTTTCAATTTGGGAGGAAAAAATGTCATCGTGACGTCAACAAAATAAAAGCTCTAAATTATATTTCATATGTCTTAGAAATGCTTAGATAGAGAGCTCCACTTATTTGTTATTATTATTACTATATATTTTAATTTAGGTAGGTAGGTAGGTAGGTAGGTAGGTAGGTAGGTAGGTAGGTAGGTAGGTAGGTAGGTAGGTAGGTAGGTAGGTAGGTAGGTAGGTAGGTAGGTAGGTAGGTAGGTAGGTAGGTAGGTAGGTAGGTAGGTAGGTAGGTAGGTAGGTAGGTAGGTAGGTGTTACAACACTGCTACCTTTATTTGCATTAACAGGGGTTGAAACTATAGATATAAAGCTGGGAATTCATGTGTTTGCATTCACTGTATTGTTTTGTAGTTTTAAAGTTCACTGACCAGTCTGTCCGTCTGCTCCCCATCCGCATGCAAACACTGTCCCCGTCTCAGTGAGGAACAGACTGTGATCCTGGCCACACGCCACCTGGGAATAAGAAAGAAAACCCCATTTAAATGGTGTTAAAAGACACATCTAAACTACACAGATCTGGGATTCATTGCTTTCAGTACATCTTTGAATACCAATAAAAACACCTTGAGCAAAAGGACAAATCTAATGTTGGGATATGAAACAAAGAAGAATGAGGCATTGTACATCTATTGTGAGTCATTGGTGTAGATGTTGTTGTGTATCAAGATCGTAGAGATGCAAAGATGAAGCCATTTGTTGTCAACTTTTAAATGAAACCCACACTTTTTTGTTAATTGATTCATTGGTTTACATGGCTTAGTTGAATACTCGATTCTGATTGGTCAATTCAGAACACGTGACACGTTGTTAATCCAGTAGTGGTTGTATCTTCCTGGTCGAATGTACTTATTGTAAGTCGCTTTGGATAAAAGCGTCAGCTAAATGTAATGTAATGTAGTGCAGACCGCTGTCAAGGACTTATTGACCGTTGTTAAGGACGCTCACATCTGCACAAAGAAGTCCGGTCGATTCAACTGTATACAGTTGGGCCGAACTGGGACAAGAAAACAGCGGAGAAGTAACGGGGCAGAAACCCCTCTTTTTAAGAGATGGGTCTGGCTGCAGACCGCAAGGAGGCGTTTCCTAACTTTTTTTATCCAATAGCAACTTAAGGGATTCCAGCTGCTTTTATTAATTCGCGCAGAAGAAGTCATTGTTCTAGTGATGGGAATTCCGGCTCTTCTTGGTGAGCCGGATCATTTGGCTCACCAAGAAGAGCCGGCTCCCAAAGGGCTCTTCAGTTTACCACATATTATACCTTTTAATTAAATCAAATGTAGCCCTGTTTTGACTAATGATTTATATGTGTACACATATATCACTTACATTATTCAAGACATCCTTTGTACTAAAGTATTCAAAAGTAAAAATTACATGTTTAATATAAATTATTTGCTGTGGCCAATTGTTTTCATTGCATTTACAGACCCGTGTAACTCTCTGATACCACCCAATTCATGCATTGACTTGCTTGTAGAACCACGCTACACAAAACAGATGGCAACACCTATAAAAACTATTTAAAAAAAGGGGCTACTGTATCAACCTATATAAAGTATATAAATATAGTTTTTCTCCCTGCAGGAGAGGGGAGCGTGCTTTGAGATCAGCTGCTAGGCTGCAGCGGGGAGAAGAGGGGGACAAAAAGAGATCTCCGTCCTCCGTGTTTTATTCTTATAGAAGTAAGAAGAGAAGTAACGGGTCAGAAACCCTCCTTTTTACGCAGCGATCCAGACATAGACATCATAGCTACGGCGACATAGTTGCCAGTTACTTTTGGCATTAGGGCAGGGATATCTTTCAAGGTTTGACATAATGAATTGTGCTACTTTTAAAGAAAGCAACGATGTTTTCAAATCTGTAATCAAAAAGCTCCTCAAAAACACTATAGAAGCAGCTCCTGCCGTTGTTACGTTAGTTCAAACAGTAACAACGGACTACTTTTCTTAGCGGATGCATGTCAATTTAAATCAATACATAAAACTATTTTTTAAATCAATAAAATCTTTTTCTAAATCCATAAAAGCATTTAAATTATTATTGGGAGTCATGTCGTTACTTTGTTGAGAATGTGGCCGTGTGTAATAAGCGGGATAATGTCCACATTGCACATTGCATAATGTGCCTTCATGCCGATCTAGATCCCTCCGCAAAAACAAAACAAAAAACGGCTCGTTCGCAGGCGAGAGCCGGCTCCCGTCGTTCACTATAGGAAACGCCCTATAGGAAACGCCCCTATAGGAAACGCCTCCTTGCTGCGGTCTGCAGCCAGACTCTATTGCCTTTTTACGCAGCGGTCCAGACATAGACATCAAACGGCGACACATATTCAGTGTGCAGTTCCTTTGGCATGAGGGCAGGGATATCTAGATACTTCCCAAGGTTCGACATCATGAATTGTGCTACTTTTAAAGCAAGCAGCGATGTTTTCAAATCTGTAATCAAAAAGCTCTTCAAAAACGCTATCGAAGCAGTTCCTGCCGTTGCTAAGGAGGATCAAGAAAGAGAAAGGAAAAGAGGGTAAAAGACGGAGCGCTGGACGTCAGATAAATCCCCAGAAGGAGGCAGAGAGGAAGTGAACACTAACAGGAACACGGCATGGGCTCTGCAGAGTTCAGGGACTTGTTAGTGGATCAGAAACTGTGAACAGAGTTGGACAGTGCTGCCGTAAAGTTGTTGTTGTTGTCGCAGTTCCAGCCGTTGGTGCGCCGTGGAACGGAGTTTTTTTTTCTTAGCGGAAGAAATACGATCATTTAAATTAATATTGGGAGTCGAGTCGTTAGTCTGTTTAGTATATGGCCGTGTAATAAGCGGGATAATGTGCAGCGACTTGGTCATCATGGGGAAAAGAACACCCTGATGAGCCTGTGGGAAGATCTGATTTTAGCTTAAGCCCGAAGGTCCCCGCCTGATTTTTTTTATACACACTCACACAAATATTTTTAATATTTTTTTAAGAATATTTTTTTTTATTTAAATATTTTTAATTTTTTTTTTTTTAATGGAATGAATACCTATAGTGATTATTCAATGTAATACAATGATTTTTATAGTCTGGTATCTGAAAAAGGTCAAATGGCACTGATGGAACCAAATGTGCCCAAAGCTTATTCCGCCTGGACTTTATTTTCATAAACCTCTCTAAAAAGGTCAAATGTCACTTGTTTTGCCTCAATCTTGATACAGGGTACTTATTATATGTTATAATTTGGATTCCTAAAGCTTTTAGGCTACTAACCCATCATTCAAGGTTGGTCTTCACTATAAGTAATGGGTTTTCTTTAGGCGGAGACAGGAATTTACATTTTTTTGCTATGTTCCATCTGAATTTACTCTGACACAGAAACATCTATATTGATTCTGACACTTCTACATCCAACTCACAGATGTAACCTTGCTTTGATAACAAAAATTATTCATATAAACCTTTTAGAAGTGAAGTTACAGTCATTTGTTCTGGGAATGTCATTTTCGAGCCTGAAACCTGAAAAACAGGCTCGGGGTTTAACAGGTTAAATGTCTATACTTTCTGGTTTATTGTAGTTTGAATGCACCTGAATTCACCTACCTGTGCCGGAGGAGCAGTGATCTGCACTCACCTGTGTGACTCTGCTGCTGAAACCTGTCATTCTGTGGATGGTGTGACTGCCACTGTGTGAACACAAGAGAAAAAGATCCACCAGTCCAGATAGACTATTTGTTGTATTTATTGATTTACAAGGAGAAATGCTATGCCATGATATATTACGTTATTAAGATAAGAAATGCACTATAACGCAAACGAAGATTACTGCTTTATTGTCCATCCGAAAAAAGAATGGCACAAAAGAAGACAAAATACAGCTCAAAATATTTTCCTTTAAGATGGAGCTTTCAACAAAAGCAGCAAATGAGACATAAACACATCCTTTTAAAAATAAAAACAAAACCAAAGGATCTTGAAATACTCGCAGGAATTCAGCTGTGTGTTTTGATTGAGCAAAGCTGTTAAAGACAAACCTGTAAACTTCATCTTCGACTATCGGCCTCCCACACTGGCCGTACGCGTTGTTGCCCATACTGAAAACTACCAGAGAGAAGGAAAAAGAGAGACACAGTGCAATAAGAAAGTGCTACGAAATATTTGTTAAATCCTGAAAAAGATACAGAGCAACCAAGTGGACCTTTATCTATTTCCATAAAACGTTTCAGCACCAAAGCAAACTTTGAATGTTCAAGAAATATATATTTATTGTATGTGTCTTGCCTGGTGTCGTCTGAATGTGGTGCAGGAGAGTAGTGCGGCTGTAGTAATCCAATATTACTCCCACCCCCTCCAGGACACCCTGGGTGTTTCTCAATGTCGAGGACGCTTCAGAAGCGAGGCAAGAATACTTCCTGGCATTCGGAAAACGAAGAGTGGAACAGGCGAGCAAGTGTGCGTCATATGAGAGGCCCCCGCCTTAAATTTTCCGCCACAGATTTTGGGAAATTGGTCCGCGTGCAAAGCATTGTGGGGATTTGAAGACCGCGGAGTCTACACATGTGCAGCCTCGAGATTTCTCGCTATGAAGTACACCGGGCTCGGTAGAATTCCAAGTATGCTGGAGTGGCGAAGTCCCTCCCCTTTCCTCCATGGGACCTTATTTCGAAAAAATGATGTATTGAAGTCAATGGAGAGAGAAAGATTATCTTTCGATCCCGTTTGAATTGTGACACGAATTACACACATGATGTTTGTGAATTTAAAAGATAATTTTACAAGTAAAAAAAAAAAATGTGTCGTAAAACTGTGAAGTAACACTTTGTTTGTGTGAAACGCTTAATGAACTATATCTCCGGTCTCGCAGAACAACACACGTCACCAAGATGGCCGTCACAAAACGATTGGCTACCCTCACTATCACCACAATGAAACACGTCCAGAAGAATGTCATGCAAAGCTGCCTGCCTTCCTTTGATTCTGTCTGAACTGCCTGGTCTTTTTAATGTTTAATGTCAACCATTTGTGCAGATAGCATGAAGTACAAAAGATCGCCGATCTTAAATTGTGTATTATAGAATGATCACACCGGTGACAGTACTCTTCAAAGGGTTCACGAAATATGACTACTACTCTTACTGTGTAACATTTTGGGTTACCTAATATTAAGGCTAATACAAATGGCTGTAATGCTAACTAACGTGCTAGCTACTAGCTAGGTAGCTAACTTGATCCAGCCACTCCTGGTCCTTTCATCAGACGGGAAGCGAAAGAACGAGCGAGACCCATTGCTGGTATGATAACAACCTGGTACTAAGCACACAGGCATCTTGTTAAACTTATCTTATCTTAGAATCTATCTATATGGCGCTGGCTATCTATATGGCGCCATATAGATAGAATCTATCTATATGGCGCCATATAGATATTAGCTATCTCTTAGTGGAGGAAAACAGTTGTGACATCACTTACTGGGATTTGTAGTCTTTCTAGTTGCGTATTTTTCATAGTCTTATATTTCAACAGTTTTACGACAAACTGTGACTTTTTTGAGATGAAAATGATTTTTTAAGATTGACAAACATCATATGTGTAATTCGTGGCACAATTCAAACGGGATCGAAAGATATGTTTTCTCTCTCCATTGACTTCAATACATTATTTTTCCCAAATAAGGTCCCATGGACCGGAAGTAGATGGGCGTGACTTCGCCACTCTATGGGAACAGTCCTTCGGCGGCACTCGATGACGTAGTATGCTTGAAATAGTGGCTCTGGAGCAGCCTTCCTCGACATTGAGAAACACCCTGTGTCCTCACTGTGCAGCTCCATCAGCGATAGGCTGCTGCACCCCCACTGTCTCACGGAGAGATACCGCAGGTCCTTCCTTCCTGCAGCGGTCAGACTATACAACCAGCACAGCCCCTAGTTGACCCCCCCACACACACACACCACAACACAGACTATATCACCCCTTGCTGCTAAATACCAACAAACTATGTGCAATATATAAATGTCGTTAATAACTGTGTAATATATACCTGGCTGCTAAATCCTAAGAACTGTTACAAGGCGTGTATTTTTTTAAATTATGTAACTTTTTATTTTTTATTATATTTCTTATTATATCATAACTTAGTACTTTTTTTTAATGCATTCTGATTCTGATTAGTGCCGCGAGGGACTAAACAAGAGAAAAACATTGTCTGACACGCAAGAAAACAGTCTTTCCACTGGAATGCGTTTGACCTATTAATTGCAAGCGAAACAAGCAAACATACAATTATTTCTAGTCCATACCCCGTATAGTGATTGTCTATGCGTGCATGCGGTGAATTGTCCTTCCCCAGCTCACGGGGAGTGAGCAGGGAAGATATGATACGATCAAATCCACCATCCCCCCTGATTTTTTTTTACAACTTGAGTACTGGATATAACCACAAACGTCACCACACAAATCCAATAGACACGCCCACCACCTATAGTGACTTAAAAATGGTGACGTAAATAAACACAGAAAATACTCCACGTGTGGCGCCTACAGAGAGTCTCTCTTACCTCCCTCCTGGTCGGTGAGGATCAGAGAGTGAGCTCGACCGCTCGAGACCTGAAGCACTCGAGTCTGAAGAGGCTTCTGGAGAGGAAGAGCCACCGGAGACGGCTCCAACACAAAGTCATAACTCTTATCTGCACACACAGGAAGAAGACATTTAAAGGTCACCTATCATGCTATTTTTAGGCAATAGCACAGGTCTCAGATATATACAAATATATAAAAAACATGTCTATGAAGTGTTTTGCTCAAAAGATCACCCATTCTAGCCATGCCTCAAATCCCTCTATTTCACTTCCTGTTTCAAAAGTGCTGATTTGGGAATAAAGCTTTACAAAATAAAAGAAATTGATAACAAATATAAAAGGAGGGCTCTGAGCTCATGCGGGACCCGGCAGCTACTGTCTAAACTAAATGCTGCCGTGATGAAACTCCATATCATGGATTATCAAGGATTCTCTCTGAAGCAGTCTGGAGCTCAAAGGCTTTCTCTCTTGCCGGTTATACCACAAGGTGAGTTCCTTTACTTCCTGCTTCTTCACACACATGCTCTCCAGTACAGGTTAGCTCTGAGTGTTAGCGATGCTAATGTAAACACCGACCATATTACGTCCAAACCAGTCGGGCATTGTTTCTGATAGCAACGTTTCTGATTGGGCCGTGGGTCCACATTTCAGATATTACGTCATATCGGACGCACATCTGGATCAGCTCCGTTGTTCCCCGTTTTTAGAGATTTGGGTACGGAGGAAAAGAGAGAGGGTTTTATTTTCTGACGCTGCGTGAGTTCCCCGACACACCGGGACACTTTATGTATATAAGACATCAAAAAGTGACTTTTACATGATAGGTCCCCTTTAACATTTAAAATGTTCATATGGAGATCCTCAAAAATGTGTCCTTTATTTAGTCCAGCTACAGATTCGTTTTTTTTTGTATTAGTCTTTATTTATTTGGGGCCACATTTTATTAAACGTACACTTTTGCAAATCATATATTTCTAGAGACCCGAAAATGACTTAAAGAGAGAAAATTAAATACCGAATAAAAATGATAAAGTACACAGGGGTTGTTTGAAATGACAAATATCTACACATGTACACGTGTATCTACTTTAACACCCACACATGTACTTATTTTCCTCCATAATTTGCAAATAAATTCTTTAAAAATCAGACAACGTGATTTCCTGGATTCTTTCCCCCCATCCTGTCTCTCATAGTTGAAGTGTACCTAGGATGAATATTACAGGCCTCTCTCATCTTGTGGGAGAACTTGCACAATTGGTGGCTGACTAAATACTTTTTTGCCCCACTGTATATACACAAACATGTACGTACACATACATACACCCATATATGCATACATACCCACATACATTAACACATACATAAATACATGCACATACATTCAGTCGGTGTATAGAAAGTCAAACAAGCTACAGATTCAGTGATGAAAGAAGCAGTCGATGGTC
Source organism: Pseudochaenichthys georgianus (assembly GCF_902827115.2). Classification (NCBI taxonomy): domain Eukaryota; kingdom Metazoa; phylum Chordata; class Actinopteri; order Perciformes; family Channichthyidae; genus Pseudochaenichthys; species Pseudochaenichthys georgianus. The sequence continues at coordinate 5,295,649 of NC_047516.1, forward strand.
AAAGGTTACACACAATGCCCAACGACACAACTGTTGAATCAAAATGAACTGTAAGAGGAGAGCAGGAACATGTCACCGTGACCCTGATGTCATGAGACACTTTATTAAGGATTAGGACAGGAATAAAAGCTGATATGACGGCTATAAAAGAAACCCAGAACACAGGGAGTCAGGACTTTGTATTGTTGACCTGTACTGCGTATAAGTATTGAATAAATCCACCTGTTCCCTCTTGATCTGAGAGTGGTGTTTTTCTCCACAACAATGCACACTTTTGCCCGTTTGCTCAATTGTTAGGGAATGTTAGTGTGTCAAACATGCTAAGAAATAACAATGGGAGCGATCTGGTTGACAGGAAAAGTCAAGTACTTCTTAAACTGCTGTGACTGTGCACTTTTTAGGATAATGTTGCTACTGCACAATTGTTTGTTTTTATTTCAGTTAAAGGTGGGGTCGGTCAGTCTGAGAAACCGGCTCGAGATACACTTGTTGTTATATTCCATGGAATGCTCTTAACGTCCCGATAGCAATGAATATCTGAAGTGCTTTGACAATAAATCCATAAAAAAAAATATCATCTCTGGAAGCCGTGGCACTGTAAAAAGCACGACCAATCATGTGAGCCGGCCCGGCTAAAGTAACTGGATGGCCTACCTGCCTGTCAGCCTTCCATCGGGGCACAAACTTACCTCGTGCCCTCATTGGTCATGTGCGCGTTCGTGTGTGTTGGAGGAGGGGCTCTGTGAGGAAGTAGCAGATTTCTTCCGGCTGTGTATTTTCAAATTCTAGCGCACTCCAGCTGGTTTCTCCAAAATGACCGACCCCACCTTTAATGTCTTTTCTTTTTATTATATATTTCAATTAAAACATTTTGAAATGATGTCCTGTCTTGTCTTTGCCTCTGTTTTTCCCATTTTGTATGTAAGTTGGTGTAAGGTATGGCGTGTCTTGTAACTATGTTGTTTAAAAGAATGACAAATTAATAAACATATTGTTTAAAAAAAAAAATGGTAATGCTTTTTAAAGATATTTTAGAGCATAATGTTTTAAACTCATCCATAAACTCACGGCGGCTGTCCTGCGTGCGCTGGAAGCCGAGCTGAGAGTCCTTATTCAGGCCCATGCCCCACAGCTTGATCACATCTTTGGTCTGCGAGGCGATGAGCGTGAAGCCGTAACCACAAGCAGCCGACGAGATCTACCACAGAAGAAGAAACTTTATTATTGTAACACCTCCGACACTTTCCTTGTAATACTTACAGTGTCCTGTGCTAAAGATGAACACCTTTAAACCAGGACTCCAATATGTAAATGGCCTGTACTTATATAGCGCTTCATCCAGTCTTTAAGACCCCTCAACGCGCTTTACATACTACATGTCATTCATCCATTCACACCCATTCATACAGAGCAGTGCACCTTACTCTAGGACAGTGATTCTCAAAGTGTGGTCCGCGGACCACTGGTGGTCCGTGAGCACCCCCTAGTGGTCCGTGAGTATATTGGTAAAATGTCACATTTTAAATAAATAAATAAAAGTTTTCCGCACTCTCGCGGGAATATCTCCGCAATGGAGCGAGCTTAAATTTCGATTGCATGATATAGCCCAGCGCAACACCTTCATCACACATGTTGCCACTCGTTTGTACCATTTGCAGGCGATTTGTAATCTGTTCTAGAAAAACGATGTGTTTTTGGATATTTTTGGAGTTAGGTGGTCCACGAGTGTTTTTTTATTGGTTAAGTGGTCCTTGGTATGAAAAAGATTGAGAAACACTACTCTAGGACCTAACATTCACACAGAGCAGTAGGGATGGGTATCGAGAACCTGTACTATACCGGTACCTGATCGGACAGTATCGGTATACCGTTAAGCCGCTGGACAAACGGTGCTGCTATCGGTATATGTGTTACGTCTACTTCCTTAGTTTAACTTTAAACCATTCTGGTTGGTTGGGAACCCTCATCCCGTGTGATGTATCCGGTTTGAGACCCCTCTGATTGGCCACTGTAAATGCCACTCGTCATCTCTCTCAACAGCGCTCTTATTATTGTTGTGAAACTCCCGCAGGCATGGCGGACAGAGCGAAGCCATCGAAGGTCTGGGTGTAGTTTAAAAAATGTAGTGGCGATAGTGCAAGGTGCAATCTATGTACCGTACTTTTCGGACTATAAAGCGCACCTGCATACAAGCCGCAGCAGCTAAATTGTCCGTCTGTCTTGCTCTCGTTCTGTCTCTCGGTTCCACTTTTACTTTGGCGCGCTACCTGTCTCACTCTTTTCCGGCCTCCAGCTTTTCCTGCTGGAGCCCGCCGCTTAAAGGTGGCGGGCGCGGACCGGTCATAGAGCCCATAGTGTTAAAGGTGGTTAATTTTACCTGTAAAATCCATAGATTTAGGAGGTTCCCTAGTGGCCGTGAGCTGTACACAAAAAATGGGGGAAAAAGTCGCGGCTTATAGTCCGAAAAGTACGGTACTCAATTAGTTGCTTGTAAAGGGGGTAACACAAGCAACTTAATGAAGCATTTGCAAACGAGACACTCATTGAATCTAAAACGGTGCAGCGTATTTGACAGCCTAAACAATGTGGCTGCTAGCGATAGAGAGGCGAAGTCACGCCCATCTACTTCCAGTCCATGGGACCTTATTTCGGAAAAATAATGTATTGAAGTCAATGGAGAGAGAAAACGTATCTTTTGATCCCGTTTGAATTGCCCCATGAATTACACACATGATGTTTGTCAATCTTAAAAAATAATTTCCGTGTCAAAAAAGTCAGTTTGTCGTAAAACTGTTGAAATATAAGACTATGAAAAATACGCAACTAGAAAGACTACAAATCCCAGAGTCGCGTAAGTGATGTCACAATTGTTTTCCTCCACTAAGAGATAGCTCAGAGGAAATAGGAAAGACATTTTCCCATTGACTAACATTGGGAAAGAGACTAAATAAACTACCCAGTATGAACATTTGTATAGCCCTTATTAAAAACATTCAGTCCTCAAGTTGTAAAATGTGCTAATAACGTTATTCTGAGTTATTTTCCTTGCATTATGAACGCGGATCTGAGAGTGGGGGGCGGGGCTTAAGGGGCGCATGCTCTGTGAGCGCACATACGGGTACTTTTGCTCTGAAAGCCAGGCATGATGGGTAATCTGTGACGTTTCGCTCTCTCAAAAGTTGGGCCATTTTGTCCTCATGCGCCAATGAGCAGCTCTCATAGGAAAGAACGAGGCCCCGCCTCCCACGCTGTGTCCAGTTCTTATTATACATCCATGGCCTGAGCCCACCCACAGCTACGCCACTGTTCTTAACACGTGGCTTGTGTGGTCATTTATTATTTTATGATTCCTATGATGTAAAACATCTGTAAAACATCATAGGAATCATAAAATAAGTGTTTTGTCAAGCACTTTGTGACTTTGTCTGTGAAAAGCGCTTTATAAATAAATGTTACTTACTTAAAACCTTTGAATCTTGAATCTTTGAATAAGGCCCTATATGACGCTGTTTAAAGCTGCTTTCACCTGCTCTGCTGTCTCCAGACGGTACGGAGTCAGCTGGTATTTGCGAGGTTTCTTCCTGCCGCCGTCCGGCACCACCAGGCTGGGGATCCCCAGGGCGCCGGTGAACGAGAAGCCCCAAACAAACACCTTGTGGCTGGGCTTCTTGTTCTGGCCGACGTACTGAAACACTGGACCAGATTTGCTTCTCTCCCGCGGGCTGGAGGACTTACTGAGGGTTGAATAACCACAGACCTGAAGGCCTCTGGTGACGTGACGAGAGCAGAGACGCACACAGGGGAGAGCCATCCTGTAGGGATCCATATTGTTAATCAATACAGCTTATTAGGGTTTTTTACTGAACATATTTCATTCCATTCTATTTCAATGCATATTCTGCTTTATTTTACTATAATTTTAATATTATTATAGTGTTCTTAAAATAGTTCTCTATCTGTGTTTTTTATTTTTGTTTTACTTTTATGTATGAACCACGACACCAAGTCAAATTCCTCTTACGTGTCAACCTACCTGGTGATAATCCCATTTCTGGTTCTGGTTCTGATTCTTATAGTTAAATACAGTCAGGTGTTTTGGGCTGGAAGTATTCATTGGTCGTTGTACTTGTTGAGTTTATTCAGTATATTTACATTGGTGTAAATAGGTAATAATATTTAATAATAAAGCTTTATTTGTATGGCACTTTGCGTACACCAGGTGCAGCTCAAAGTGCTTGTTTTTATTATTTTTAATGTTCAATCGTTTTAACATGAGGGAGATTATTGTCCTGGTTTATGTTTTAATTGGAAATATATCAAAAGAAAGTATACTATTAATTGCTTATATGGGTCCTTGTACAGTTGGTTTTCATTTGACAGTGTGAAACAATTTGTAAAAATAGACAAATATTTGAAAACCTCTTGCAGAAACAACCAAATATATAGTACAATTAAAAAAATAGTCTTATTTAAATGTCTTTAACTGCATAAATGCACGTTTAGTTTTGATAAGCAGCTACATCTGTTCACCTGTGTATTGAATAGCACAAAACCCTGTACAAAAATCGAGACACAATATGCTGATTTAGTTTGATTAAAAGTTAAACAGATGATACTGAGAGATATTGACATTTTTCAAAGTCTCAGAGCCTATTAGTTAATTCGGCTTGATTCTGGTCCATTTAACAGCTCTATATTTGAATGAAATGTCACATGTGTACCTCCCCATTAGCAAGCTCCTTCATTACTGCTAATGCTACTTAACTGTCATTAGCAAACACAGGTCAAACGCCACATTTAGGTTAGAAATGATCCTATAACAAGTTGTTTGTGTATTACATTAATGCCGAATAAAAGAGTGATTCCTAATCATTCGTTTAAGACAATGAGCCATGTTGTAGGTACAGTAAAACAGCCACAATAACAACAGAAGTATTAAATCATCAGTATTATGATCGGAGTTTCACCACGTGTTCTGAGATCGATTTAACTTACCTTTACTTCCTGATCCGGGTTTAATAATGTGTTTAAAAGGCAGACAATCTAACTGTTACTATACAAAAAGCGATGTGAATCAGATGAAACTACAGTTAAATATGTCAATGTCATTTTCACGCGTTTGTTTACCTTCAGGAGTAACCCGGGTGTTCTTCTTTCTCGTGTTGAGGAAGCACTGCGCCATCGACTGGACTGGAGGCTGTAATGCATGGATGTATGTACTGAACACACTGTTCTAATATATTTCACATAACAAAGATGCTTTAAAAATAATTAAAACAATACATACAATTATATAACATATCTGGATATTTTATTTTTGTATCTTAAAGTGAAGCTTATTTGTATAAATCTTGTATAAAATGTAGGCTATGTATTATACTTGTTAGACGCTTTTATCCAAAGCGACTTACACTCAATACTGTGGACAATCCCCACAGGAGCAATTTGGGGTGAAGGGACACAACGACATGCTGACTGCAGTGGGACTCGAACTTGCTATCTGATTCGAAGATCAGCGCATTAACCCACTGCGCCACACGCCTCCCATATTAATGACCAAATGATATAAGAAAATCAAATGTCCAACCTGAGGTCTGTTGAAATATGCATCTCTGTTGTATTTGGACATTAACATTGTTATTTTTTTTAAATCTTGGCGAAAAAGCAAGTATTTCTCACGTGTTGAGCTACTTCTTTGAATAGAATAGAATATATCTGTATTGTCATCATACAAAGTTTATTTGGCAACTCTCACTGCGGTAAAAAATAGACACAAATAAATAAATAAAGAGGTAAAAGCAGAGGTAGTAGCGATGACAGTGCAACGAGATAAAATTAAATGTCAATGCGCATATGTACACTTATGTACAGTCTAAAAACATTAAATGTACACAACTGTATAACAGTAGTGTATTTCTAACCGTGTGTTAGGGTTATAGCAGTGGTTCTCAAAGTGGGGGGCGCAGAGGCATGCCAGGGGGGGCGCGAGAGACCAGGAGGAAAAATGGTTATTATTTAAATAATAATAATCATAAATTGAAAAATTATTGATTCGAAAATAATATGATGCAGTACAGTACTATTACGTCTGGGTCTCTGTGTTTCATTAAAGCTCGGCTTTGTGTGTGTGTGTGTGTGTGTGTGTGTGTGTGTGTGTGTGTGTGGAACGAGCCATTTTGTGTGCGCGAGCGAGGGAGAGAGAGAGAGCGCACCGGTACCGGTGATCGTTGTTGTTAGCTTCTGGTGCTAGCGAGCTACGATAACGGATATAAGGAGTTTTTTCAACAACAAAGTGGAGGAGAGTCCTCTCCTGTCAGACTGAGAGACTCAGTGAGCTAAAGGACTCTCTCAGTGTTATCTCAGTGGGTCTCAAATGTTTTGGTCACCATTACAATTTTTCCGAGGCACACGTTTATATGATCATTATAGTTATTAAATGAAAAACAGGTATGAAATACTATATGACAGTAAAACAAGAATAAAGTTTAAAAGGGTGATTTGTAAAATATCCATAAAGAAAAAGTAAATCTGTTTCCAGTTCAGTTTCAAATGGGTGTTGAGAGATGTTTCCATAGATCTCTTCATGTTGCTCTCAAAGTGCACCAGATTGATGCTTTTAACTTCAATATTTAAAAATCTTCCCGGGGGAGCATGCCCCCGGACCCCCCTATGTGAGGTCCACACACCACCTATAAAAGTAGCACTTTACCCCTGCTTACACCTATATGCCATGAGCTGATTATCGAGCCTTCATTGTAACAGTCGCAGGTACACTGTGTATCTGCGTGGGGAGTGTTGCAGTAGAAAACTCCACTGTAGCGCCCGGTGCATTAATGGGAAACCCTAAATGTTGGAGCACCCTCTATGAAACGTCAAGCTACCCGACAGCACCCCCAAAAGAAATCTCTGGCGCCGCCACTGAGCCTGACTATTTGTGTTGGGCTCCTCTCCAAAGGGGGGGCCTGACAGAAGAAGTTTGAGAACCAGTGGGTTATAGTAACCAAAGGATGCAAGTAAAATAGCCATACATATTTCTAAATAGTAGTAGTTGCAGTCTTTGAGGGGCGGAAGGGTTATGAGTCCAAAAAGGTTGAGAACTACGGGGTCAGAAAACTTCTTGTGGACAAAATGTAGATAAATTAACCCTTAGATGCCCTTAGAGTGACTGGACCCTACTCTTCCATAAGTGGGTCAAAAAGGACCCGTATTAGAGTAATATGTGTTTTTATATCATTTTGGTTATAAATCACTTGTATAATATTTAGTATTATAATTTGGTTCACACTACAACTATTTTATATTTAATTTTTCACTATTTATAATTTTAGACATTTTTTTTTACATTTTGAAAAAAAAGGTTTTGAACATATCGATGCAAAGATCTCCGCTATTCTGAGACCCTCACAGTATTCCAGTCCCTTTTCAAAACTCATCTCTTCTCCTCTTGTCTACTCACAGCCCCCCCCCCATCAATCCATGCCGGTTGATCAAGTTTGATAGTCCTAAACCCCCCCCCCCCCCCCCCCACACTAACCTTCCCTTATATTGAAAAGCCATTTTGAGTCCTTGAAAAGCCCTACACAAATATAATGTATTATTATTATTATACTGACAGGTATCAGATCTTGCTGTGTAAAACAATCTTCCTGAGAGGTGTCACTCGTGATGTAGTCTGTGGTCCACAGTGAATGTATTCCTGACAGCAACAGGTGATAAGAATCAAAGGTTCCCATAGGATCCCATAGGACATGCATGCGGATCATTTTTGACCCACTTATGGAAGCTTGGGGTAGAAATACAAAAACTACAATTTCTTAAAATGTATCAAATGTAAATTTAAAATGTGAATGGCATGATATCCAAAACATGTTTTTTGAGGTATAGCTGGAATATGAAATGATAAAAAAATGTAATTACAAAGATACTTCAAGAAAACCACCTCACCGGGTCAAAAAATACCCACTTATGCATCCAAGGGTTAAGAAAACGTCCTTCAAGTGAAGCGACTGACTGATAATCCACTCTGGTGTCAGATTAGAGGGATGGGAGTTTAGAAGTGGGTTAATTCTGCCACCAGGGGAGTCTCACAGGTCCCTCACCTGCAGAGGGTTTGCAAAGCAACATGTCAACAGCATGACTTTCATTTGACGCCATCATTCATTTAAATAGCAATACATTTATAGAACTCATGTGAAACAATCAGAACATTTGGAGAAGAGCGGTTGAAAGAAATGCCACAACCTTTTTTCATTTAGTTGACACTCAAGAGTCAAAGGTTTTGCATCAATACATCACACAATGCTGTCAATACCCGATACAAATAAACATGTTGTCCGGTTTTTAGGAAGCTGCAGTCGGCCGTCTAAAAGCAGGTATATCTGCAGAGAGACTTTAATCCTTTAAGAGGATCAGGTCTGAGGTCCAGGGCGACGGGTGAAGGACGCTCGTCCTGTCTGTCGTGGCTGCACTTGGCATCTATCACTCTGCGAGCATGTGTTTCAAATACGCTGATATTTTGGGCTCTTTGGTGAAAATATGGATATAAATAAACATGGAGGCCGAGGCTGCGTGCACATGCTGGAGTAATGTTCTGCATGTATCCTGAATATTAGGACGGGCGGAGGATTTAAGGTAAGCTCCAGTGTGAGTGTGCACACATTTGTTTAAAAAACTATATAATACATTTCAACTGAAAAGATGTAATTGGATATTGTGCTCAAGTAAAGGCAGCAATACTAGATCTTAAAAAATACTCTGTTGCAAAAAAGGCCCTGCATTCAAAATCTTACTGAAGGTACACCGGTGGCAGCATCAAAATATACTTAAAGTATACTTTTCTCGGCCCGTTCTATGTAGAATTTAGTAGAAATCTACTAGAGACAAAGTTATTCAAATAAAGATCCTATATGTTGGCTGCTTTTATCCACCAGTGTTCCCAGTGCATGAATAATAAATAGTCTACCTGCAGCTTGAATCTTTATATTCAACACAAAGACCTTTTTAATCTGTATTTATTTTTGCTGAAACACGCAGGCATCATGCTGGTGCTGCAGGTGTTCTGCAGCCTGATTGGCTGGTTCTGTCTCTACCTGTTGTTCTGCTACACCTTCGCTCAGCGGGGGGCCGAGTGGAGCTGCAGACTCGTCACTCTGTCTCACGGTGTCATCATCGTGCTGCTGACGGCATACGTCCTCTTCATAGAGGGACCTCTGCCTTTCACTCATGCAGGTAAAGTATAACCACTATCTCCTCAAATATGTCACTACTATTTAAAGGTCACCTATTATGCAACATCAGCATGTGTCCCCTCTTCTTCATGTCTCCTCTACATCAACATGTCCCCTCTTCTTCCACATCAACATGTGTCCCCTCTTCTTCATGTCTCTTCTACATCAACATGTGTCCCCTCTTCTCCATGTCTCTTCTCCATCAACATGTGTCCCCTCTTCTTCATGTCTCTTCTACATCAACATGTGTCCCCTCTTCTCCATGTCTCTTCTACATCAACATGTGTCCCCTCTTCTCCATGTCTCTTCTACATCAACATGTGTCCCCTCTTCTTCATGTCTCTTCTCCATCAACATGTGTCCCCTCTTCTTCATGTCTCTTCTACATCAACATGTGTCCCCTCTTCTCCATGTCTCTTCTACATCAACATGTGTCCCCTCTTCTTCATGTCTCTTCTACATCAACATGTGTCCCCTCTTCTTCATGTCTCTTCTACATCAACATGTGTCCCCTCTTCTTCACGTCTCTTCTACATCAACATGTGTCCCCTCTTCTCCATGTCTCCTCTACATCAACATGTGTCCCCTCTTCTACATCAACATGTCCCCTCTTCTCCATGTCTCTTCTCCATCAACATGTGTCCCCTCTTCTTCATGTCTCTTCTACATCAACATGTGTCCCCTCTTCTTCATGTCTCTTCTACATCAACATGTGTCCCCTCTTCTTCATGTCTCTTCTTCACGTCTCTTCTACATCAACATGTGTCCCCTCTTCTCCATGTCTCCTCTACATCAACATGTGTCCCCTCTTCTACATCAACATGTCCCCTCTTCTCCATGTCTCTTCTCCATCAACATGTGTCCCCTCTTCTCCATGTCTCTTCTACATTAACATGTGTCCCCTCTTCTCCATGTCTCTTCTACATCAACATGTGTCCCCTCTTCTCCATGTCTCTTCTACATCAACATGTGTCCCCTCTTCTTCATGTCTCTTCTACATCAACATGTGTCCCCTCTTCCTCATGTCTCTTCTACATCAACATGTGTCCCCTCTGTAGAAAGAGTTCAGGAACAAAGATTCTCTCTCTTTTTGATCCATTTCTATAAAAACCTGTCTGAAAATGAGCTGATCAGATTTTGGCCACTTAATGATGTCATAACGATGTTTTGTCTTGTGTGACCATTAGCCAATCAGCAACCAAGGTAACCCCCCACCTTGTCAAAACCTCAAAATTATATATAATAAAAAAAAACATTCTACAAGCTGTTTTTTTGGTGCTTGTGTAATTTCATGACAGAAAACAATATTTGACAACATGTTACGTTGGCAGAAAGCTTAATTTCGTGTCTTTCTGTGATCATTTTCTGTCTCCTGGTAGTCATTCAAGTAGACTTTGTGGTTAATACATGTCTCAGGTGAAGCCGCCGGATGAAGTTTTCACATCCAACCCTCCTCTCCGTCCCTCAGGTACAGAAAACACAGAGCTTCAGTCGGTCTCTCTGGCCGTCTGCCTCGGATACTTCTTCTTCGACATGTGTTGGTGCGTCTGCTTCCACACCGAGGGCCCTCTCATGCTCGCTCATCACGCCGGCAGCATCGTTGGGATCCTCCTGGCGTTGATCATGGGCGTTTCCGGGTGCGAAACCTGCGGCGCGATCTTTGGCAGCGAGATCACGAACCCTCTCCTTCAGACCCGATGGTTCCTCCGGCAGCTCGGCCTCTACGATAGCCTGCTGGGCGACGCCGTGGATCTGCTGTTCATCGTTCTGTTCGCCACCGTACGCGTGGGAGTGGGCACGGTCCTGGTTTACTGCGAGGTGACGTCTCCGAGAACAACGCTGATAATGAAGCTCGGCGGCGTGGCCATGTACGCGCTAGCCTGGGTGTTCATGGTGGACATCGCAAGGTTCTGCTGCAAGAAAAGTAGAGCGAAGTATAAAAAGTGGCAGGAGAACAACAAGCTAAAAGAAGCACAGAAAGTAAATGAAAAAAGTGAATGAATTCTTAATTTTAGTGCCACCTTTGGCGATTAGCGGTGATTTGGGAGCTTTTGATAAAAGGTAGCACAACAACAAAAAGCTCGAAGAAGTCTTTGGAAATAAGTAACAGTTTTTTGTCGTTTGTTACACTCTTCGTTTTTGCTACTTTGGAGCTATCTATGGTGATTAGCGGTATTACAGGTGGGATATGGGATTTCATTTCCAAGAGAGCGACACTTGGGACTTTCTGTGTGTTATGTTACAGAAAAGTAGAGCGAAGTATAACAAGTGGCGGGAGAACCACAAGCTCAAAGAACGCAAAAACTAAAAGGATAGAATTTTTGTTTAGTTACTGAACCTTTTATTTTGTCAATTTGGCGCCACCTATGGCTATTAGCGGTATTACACGCGTTATTTTGGATTTTACTTCCAAGAGAGCGGTGCTTGTGATAAAACGTAGCGAGAGAACCAAATACTTAAAGTCAAAGCACAAATACTTGATGGACTTCTTGGAAAGCGTGACTAACTCCATCTGTGATTATAGTCTTTGGTTTGTCAATTAAGCGCCACCTATGGCTATTAGCGGTATTACAGGTGTGATTTGGGATATCAGTTCCCAGAAGAGCGACGCTTGTGATTTTTTTGTCAGTAAGAATGTTTGGCTACAAGAAAAGTAGAGTGAAGTATAAAATGTGGCGGGAGAACCACAAGCTCAAAGAACACGACAACTAAAAGGATAGAATTTTTGTTTAGTTAGGACCTTTTATTTTGTCAATTTGGCGCCACCTATGGCTATTAGCGGTATTACAGGTGTGATTCTGGATATCAGTTCCCGGAGAGCAACGTTTGTGATTTTTCTTAGTATGTAGGTTTGGCTAGAGGTAAATCAGAGCAGAGTAAAAGGAGACTAAATAAATACAAGTTCGAAGACGTCAACACACAAAAACTGGATAGCTACGATCTTGAAGATATTTGATTCGTGTTTTTGGCGCCACCTGTGGGGATCAGTGGTAAATGCAGGTGTAGTTTTGAATGATCACCTAAGCGCCACTTTCTTTTCAAATTTTTTCAACAGATGAAATCTTCTTGCTTGAATTGCCTTTTTTGTAACAAACATGGTTAATAGTAAATTAATAACCACAACACTTTGAATAGAACATTTATAAAACAGATTAATAGTACATGGATACTTCACCCTCTTTAAGTAGTTTGTGTTAAAACATTTCATGATTGCATGGTGAAAAAAACCAACACAAAACCTTCGATATACAATATATTCTTTTACAGAGGAATCAAACTTGTTACGTCTGAATATTCTTCATTCATTTGATTTTCTTGTGTATGTCGCTCCCAAAACCAAAGCCATGGTGTCATGTGAGCGGTCTTGTGGCTATCTGAGAGATTTCTGCCCAACATTCAAGTGAAGTGGTTTAACGAGGAAATCTATGTACCTCAAATGGAAAAACAAGACACTATGGAAAGTTCAAGATGGCTTTTAAAGCAGCCTGTTGCAAAAATGATCCTTAGGAAAAACCTCCTCACAAAACTACAGGGGAATTATAAAAAGTGGTTGATGACGTTTGGAGAAATTGTCTGCTAAACAAATAATAAAGTGAAAGCCACATGTGAAAAGCTTGTATTGTCCGTTATATGGTGCGTAGTGTTTAGCTGCCGTTATACCAACTGAGTGTTGTTGTTTTTTAAAGATGGCTCTACGTGATTTCATTGGTAATCTAAGGAATATGTTTCCATATCAAAACCGGGTGAAAACAGGATGAGTTTCTTAATATTTCTTCTTTCATCTGTAAAATATGTGGGGGGAAATGTCAGGATAATTTTTCTTAGTGAAAAAATGGGTTATTATTTGGCAGTTTTTCTGTATCCTTTTGCACACCACCCCATGATCTAAGTAAGCATAAAAGCACTCGTTTTCAAATCCAAACTCACTCAGGAAAACATACAGACAGATAATGTTGGTTCACCTGCCAAACGTTTGTTATTACAGATAATACAACTAGAACATTTTGAGATTATCCTGGCAAAACCTTTTTTTTCCAATTGACTCTCTGGACTCCCACCCTTGATTACACACACAAAAAGTAAATAATTGTTTACCAAATCTGCTCCATTAATGAATGAAAGTCCATTTGAACAAAGTACATTTCTTAAGCACAAGTGGTTCTATTTTTACGTCCATCTGCTTGATAATGAACAGGCAGCTATCTGCGTCTGTTAGCTATATTATGCTACATTCAAGTGCTACAGAAAATTTGAAAACTGGGACTTGAAAGTAAGCACTGAACAGCATTTCACGTGTATTATATTTACTCAGACATCCAAACCAGGTGGACACACGGTACTGGAAATGTTGAAGGCTTTAGTGTTGCCAGATGTGTTCATTTTCAATGGAGATTTCAGGAATATGAAAGCATATCGGTGGCATTTAAAAAAAGTGGTTTTAAAGAAATATGAAGTCATGAAGAACAGGAGAGTATTCTGAAAGGGGAGGGGTTAAAGTCATACATTTACGAGAAGAATAGTTCAAATGTACGACAAAAAAAATCGAATATTTGTATTTTTTACGATAAAAAAGCTTTTTTTAAAAAATAATTTCTTCTATTTAAATCTCTCTTGCATGATTGGAAAACGATATAATCACTTTTTCTTGGAAATGTACAACTTTGATCTAGGAATGTACCCCCCCCTCACTCCCCAGCTCTGTAAATATTCCATTCAATTAATTTTTTTCTTACCTAAAATAGCCATAATACGGCGTTGCTCTAAAATCAAACGTACAGCAGTGAGTCCTGAACAAAACAAATATACCTTTATGATCCATTTCCTCTTTTCACTCCGTAAAGTGTTTCTAAATCCATCTGTGTGACTCCACACTCGACTTTCTCCAGTGTTTAAGATAATTTATATAGTTGATTAATAATATACTGCGAAAGAAAAACCGCCTGAATTGTCCTCGAGTGTTTCCACAGAGTCTCTCCTCAGGAGGCTTTTGAGTTTATCGTGAATAGTTTCCTAAAACGATGATCAAGTCTTCCACTGATCCATTCAGCCTCCCTTTCTGAGCGACACCAGCGTTCAAAAGTCCAAAGATCATCCGGAAGAAATCATGGCGTCAAACTCATACGAACGAGGGAGAAGAATCTGAAAGTAGAACGAAAGTTAAAAAGTGTTTGAGATTAGCTTTCTCCAGAGGCTCCGTTTGTATTTCTATTGTGATTTGAGCAAACAAGACATTATCATAATTAAAACCACATTTGGGAAGATTCTATTTAACAGAAAGAACATTATTTCTTCTCGTTGTGATCGTTTAACTAATAAAAAGAAGTGGGAAAACACAGACAATCGTGTCTCTGTAAATGCGTACGTGTAGAAATCAGCGACACACACCGTGGTTGTCTTCGGCGTCAGCAGCTGGGTCAGTGTGTGTTTGCTGCAGCTCGTTGTACTTCACCTCCACCTCCTGAAAACAAGTCAACGACAACACAACACAATTACTACGGTAAAGTATAAACATAGGATTTGAACTTCTGACTTTGGCATCAACAAGCACACGTTTTTATCTCTTCAACAACCTTTATTCTAATTTATCTTCAACGTAAAAATAACTTGTTTGGATACAAATCCAGCTGAGACCATAGTATTGGTACAGTTGCAGGTCAGACATGAAGGTAAGGTGTCTTGTGGCTGAGGTGGAGGCCTTTCCAGTGATTATCAGACGCTGGTCCCTACAGTGAGAACAGAACTGGCTTTTAAACACGCTGCCCCCACAGCTTGGAACATACAGAAGGAGCTGAAACTCTCACATGTAGTCACCATGGGGGAATTCAGGTCCATCTTAAAGGACAGAGGACACGACGCCATTGGTCGATGTGAGTGCTCGTATATCCTAAAATCGTTTAAAATGTTGCCAGTTTTGAATGATTTTAATAGTTTGTTTCACTTTGCATATTGACTGGCTAACGTGGCATTTGATTTGTGTTGTACAGCTGTATTTGTCTGCCTGCCATGTCTGTGTTTTATCTGTTGTAACTTTGTACATGCTGCCCCTCTTGGCCAGGTCGCTCTTTTAATCTCAATGGGTCTTTTACCTGGTTGAATAAAGGATATAAATGGTGTTAAATGCCTTGACGCTTTTCTGCTTGCTCCTGCCTCTGCTTACTTTTTATGCTGATTTTCCTATTCTTATTCTCTGAAAACTTCGAGCAGCGGCTCCTGGACATTAACCTATCACTGGGACAGTTCATCTTCGTAAATAGACGGAGGTTTTCAGCCATATTTCAACATTTTTACGGCGACCCCAGTCTTACAGTAGCGTGGCCTAGCAACAGCTAAAGCCTGGTAGGCTACTGCATGCTATTTAGCTTAAGCTAGTTGGTAGAAAAATGCCTCCGTTCTCTACAGATGACTTCCACAAACTTCTACAGAAGATGGCCGTGCTGGAAATGAAAATGCAACGGCTGGAAGTTAACGTGGAAGTGAATGGACTATGTTGTGGGAATGACACCACTACCAGTGTTGCAAAATAATGGAAAAGGGTATGCTAACTCACAGCTAGTTAGCAGCTACAAGGATTCCAAGGAAAAGGAGGGCTGTGTACCGGGTCATAAATCTACAAGTGGTGGTCCTCCCTGGAACTCTCTGGGTGCAAAGCCTAAGAGTAAATCATTTTCATGGGATTTGGGAGGAAGGATAACGGGCAGAGCCCAACACTCTGAAATATGTGATGCGACCGGCTGGCCTGCATTGTTATCACCCAAGAGGAGCGCCTCTTCAACCCCTAAACAGCAGTGGACAGCTGCTAAAGGGAGAATTACAAAAAATCCTCCTAAACCACCAAGTGTGCCAATCCAGAACAGATACGCTCCGCTGACCGAGAGCCGGAGATCTCTTTCTGATGACCTGGATAACCCGTCCTCTTCACACAGCAGGGTAAGGACCAATAGCTACTCCAAAAGTAAAAGGCTAGAGGGAAAGCTAACGACTCGGCCTGAAACTCTGATTGTGGGTGACTCTGCTGTAAGAGATGTAAAAGGTCTGTGTAGTAAGAACAACACCAAAGTACTCTGTTTTCCCAAGGATACAGTCTCTGACTTGGCTGAGAAGATCCTGCATATTGGGGCTGAACATCCGACTGTGAAGAATGTGGTACTACATATTGGAACAAATGATGTTGTGAAACAAGAGTCAGAAGTGCTGAAAAAAGACTTTAAATGTCTGTTGGAAACTGCCAGCTCTCTAAATGCAGAGGTGTTCATCAGTGGCCCTCTACCGCCAGTCAGAAGAGGAGTGGAGAGATTCAGCAGATTGTTTGCACTGAACACCTGGCTTTCAACTGTCTGTACTGACCATTCTGTGCATTTTATTGACAATTTTAACTTTTTCTGGGACCGCAGACATCTTTTCAAGGCAAATGGAGTTTGCCTGAACAAGTCAGGAGTGAAATTGTTTATCTCTAACATATTCAACTGCCTGCGTCATCAATCTGTTCCCTCTGCCAAGGACAAGCGGCAAGAGGAATCAAAACAGGAGATAGACACAACACATCGCGCAGAAAACCCTGAAGAAGTATCACTGCACCCGCCTGAGGAATGTTCTGATTATGGGAGACCTATGAAACACACGGAGGAGTCCCCACCGCCCGTCACCCCCCCCCCCTGTCAACGCCTTTGAGGATACTCCGTTCACCCTTTCGCCCTCGCCCACCCTCCTGGAGATCGTGGAACACAAGAAGGAGATACAGAGGGCTGGCACCAGAGATGGAGTACTCGAGTCCTGGACTCGGACTCGAGTCGGACTTGAGTGCCGATTTTCGGGACTCGTGACTTGACTCGGACTCGCGCACTGATTGACGCGACTCGGACTTGGACTCGTGAATTCTCGCACAGGATGACTTGGACTCGGACTCGGACTCGTGAATTCCCCCCCCCACGATGACTCGGACTCGACTCGTACATTGACGCTCCGACTTGGACTCGGACTCGAGCACATTTTCTCTGGAGTCTGATGTCCTCTATCCTGTATGGCGAGTTCACGTACTGGGCCCCGCTATTCCAGTCTAGAGATGTCTACAGACACACCCCGCATCATGCTGTATGCTTTCACACATTCTGCTTCCACATTGGAAAAGAGCAGCGCAAAATGCTCGTTATGTGGAAACAATATAGAAGAGAAGGCTCCGTAACACATTACTCTAAGGATCGAGTTCAGACATATAGGCTGTCTTGAACACTATCATCAGAGTAACGTGATCTAATCAATAAATAAAGATTCAGCCGATAACACGAAAGCACATGGCTACTAAACATGCATAATGACATCATTTTGCATGCTAAGTAGCCATGTGCTTTCTGGGGCTAAATCTTTATCAGTAAACTGATTTAACCCCTAAAAGTTCCTTCAAAATAAGAGTCCCAATCTTATTACTATCAAAATAAAAGTGCAAAACGAAAACTTTACCATAGGAAAATATTGGCATACAAATATAATCACTTCTCTAAAAGGTAACTCATTTTAAATATAGTTTATTTATATATAATAATAATATGAATATTAGAAATAAGCTTTATATTTGTATAGCACCTATTACAAGAATTGTAGCCAAACTCGCTTCACAGCAGTTCAATAGACAGGATAACAGTAATGTAGAGGAGCAGCTACATTTCAAAACATATATCCACGAAGATTAATACATGAAGACTTGTGACTCGGACTTGACTTGGACTCTTCTTAAGTGACTCGGAATTGGACTCGGACTCGAACACAGGTAATGATGACTCGGACTCGGACTCGACTTGGACACTCCTTGGGTGACTCGGACTCGACTACGACTCTCCCTTGGTGACTCGGACTTGGACTCGGACTCGAAGAGTGGTGACTCGAGGGTGACTTGGACTCGTGAATTGGTGACTTGACTACAACACTGGCTGGCACCGATTCCTTCCTGGATTTCAAAGACCAGACTAAGGCGATACGCAGAGCTGGCAGCATGTCCTTTACCCCCGCTCCTCAACGACGCCCACCAAAATCACCAAAGCAGAGACGCGCACCATCTCCCCCGGCTTCATCACCATGCCTACCACAATCATCCAAACCAAAACAATCTGCAAACTGATATCTGCTGGGTCCAGGCTCAAGGGCGTATGGCACTCTCAACTCTTTCCAGGACATGCCCGGGCCCTGCCTGCCAGTAGCTTTGCCGATATCTGTGTTGATAGGTAATAGATTAAGAGTGGTGAATGATCTTAGATACAGGAAGCACTCAAACGTTTGTGTGAGTTTATCTAATTTAGCAGTGACTCCATGTCAGCCACAGCTTGTTACAAAAAACATGACTGATAGTGTGTTTAACGAACTTAAACTAGCTTTATTAAATGTCAGGTCTTTGGCAGGAAAAACATTTTTAATCAATGATTTTATCACTGAGCACAATCTTGATTTTATGTTTTTAACAGAAACTTGGATTGAACAAAATAACAGTGCAGCTGTTCTTATCGAATCAACCCCTGCCAACTTTAGTTTTATGAGTCAGGAAAGAATGCATAAGAAAGGGGGTGGAGTTGCTATTCTGTTCAATGATTCCCTTCAATGCAGGAAGACATCTTATGGGAACTTTGATTCTTTTGAATATGTGGCCCTTCAGCTGAAATGCTCCTCTGGAGCTCTGTTCCTAAATATCTATAGACCACCCAAATACTGTGCAAGCTTTTTTGATGACCTTACTGAACTGCTGTCTATAGTGTGTATTGACTTTGACCGTCTAGTCATTGTTGGTGATTTTAACATCCATGTTGACAACCCCCAGGACAGAGGGGCTAAAGAACTGTTTTGTGTTCTTGATAGCTATGGACTGACTCAGCATGTGACGGAGCCCACGCACAATAAGGGGCACACTCTGGACTTAATTATCTCAAAGGGTCTGAATATCTCTACGGTTGTGGTGACTGATGTTGCACTGTCTGACCATTCCTGTGTTTTCTTTGAGAGCTCTATTTCTGTTCACACAAGTGTTCAAAAAGAGGTAACCACAAAGCGATGTTTAACTGAAAATACTAGGGAAATGTTTACTCAGAATTTTTCTTCCACACTTGCCCCTGCTAACACCTCAGTAAATGAGCTAGTAGATCATTTGAATTCAAAAATTAAAAATGTTATAGATGCCATTGCTCCAATTAAGGTAAAGGAAGTGACTGGGAAGAAAATATCTCCATGGAGAAAGGCCATGACCGTTAAAACAGAAAAAAGAGAATGTCGAAAAGCTGAACGCAGGTGGCGAAAAACAAATCTCCAGGTTCACTTTGAAATTTATAAAGAGAGACTTGGCCTTTATAATTTGGAATTGAAAAACGCACGACAATCATTCTTCTCTGACATCATTACCAAAAACAAAAACAACGCACGTGCCTTGTTTGCTACCGTCGACAGACTAACTAACCCCCCAGTGTCAGTAGCCTCTGAATTTCTATCCACCAGGGCGTGCAATGATTTTGCTTCCTTTTTCACTGACAAAATTCAGAAAATCAGACAAGCAGTCAGTGCCTCTGCATCAGGAACAGCAAATGTGTTGTCTCTGTGTCCACTTAACATCAATTCAGACATCATGACACAATTCCATCAGATTAATGATAAAAACCTGGAGGACATTATACAACTTCTGAAATCCTCCTCCTGCTGCCTTGATATTATTCCAACAGGATTTTTCAAAGATGTTTAGCCTTGCATGGCCTCAGAACTACTTCATATAGTAAACAAATCTCTTCACTCAGGTATTTTTCCACAGGCCCTGAAAACTGCAGTCATTAAACCGCTTTTAAAAAAGAATAATCTAGATGCTTCAGTAATGAACAATTACAGGCCCATATCAAACCTGCCATTTCTAGGTAAAATCATTGAAAAAGTTGTTTTTCAACAGTTGAGTAATTTCTTGCATTTAAATGGTTGTTTCGATGTGTTCCAGTCAGGCTTTCGTCCAAACCACAGCACTGAGACTGCTCTTGTAAAGGTCTTTAACGACATCCACTTAAACACAGACAGTGGCAGAACTTCAGTGTTAGTATTATTAGATCTCAGTGCTGCGTTTGACACTGTTGACCACAGCATATTACTGGACCGACTGGAAAACTGGGTGGGACTTTCGGAAACAGTTCTAAATTGGTTTAAATCCTACTTAAAGGACAGAAACAACTTTGTTTCTATCGGTAAATACACATCTGAGTTGACAAATATGACATGTGGGGTTCCTCAAGGCTCCATCTTGGGGCCTCTTCTCTTTAACATCTACATGCTACCACTGGCTCAGATAATGAAGAACAACAAAATAAGTTACCATAGCTATGCAGATGACACACAAATTTACGTAACAATTTCACCAGGAGACTATGCTCCAATTCAAACACTGAGTAAGTGCATTGAACAAATCAATGACTGGATGTGTCAGAACTTTCTCCAATTAAACAAAGATAAAACTGAGGTAATGGTTTTTGGAGCCAAGGCAGAACGTTTAAAAGTTAGCGCTGAGCTTCAGTGTGCAATGTTCAAACCAACAGATAAAGCCAGAAATCTAGGTGTAGTCATGGACTCTGACCTGAGTTTCAACAGTCACATTAAAACAGTTACTAAATCAGCCTACTATCACCTAAAGAACATATCTAGGATTAAAAGACTAATGTCACAGCAGGATTTGGAAAAACTTGTCCATGCCTTTATCTTCAGTAGACTCGACTACTGCAATGGTGTCTTCACAGGTCTCACTAAAAAATCTATTAGAAAGCTGCAGCTGATTCAGAACGCCGCTGCTCGAGTCCTCACTAACACTAAGAAAGTGGATCACATCACTCCTGCTCTGAAGTCTTTACACTGGCTTCCTGTGTGTCAAAGAATAGATTTCAAAATACTGCTGCTGGTTTATAAAGCACTGAATGGTTTAGGCCCAAAATACATTTCTGACCTCCTGCTAAACTATGAACCATCCAGATCTCTCAGGTCTTCAGGGACTGGTCAGCTTTCTGTCCCCAGAGTCAGAACTAAACATGGTAAAGCAGCGTTCAGTTATTATGCTCCAAATATCTGGAACAAACTCCCAGAAACCTGCAGGTCCGCTGCAACTCTGACTACTTTTAAAACCAGGCTGAAGACTTTTCTTTTTGTCGCTGCTTTTATTTGAACTATTCATATCTTAAACTGCACTGTAACTTTTATCCATGTACTTTTTCTTGTAATGTTTAATTGAACTATTTATATTTTAGACTGCACTGTAACTTTTATCCATGTATTTTTTTTCTTAATGTTTATTTGATTAGCTTTTCTTAATGCTTAATGTCTTTCATTTTTTTTTTTTTTTTTTGTAAAGCACTTTGAATTGCCTTGCGTTGAAAAGTGCTCTATAAATAAACTTGCCTTGCCTTGCCTTGCCTTGCCTTGCCTTGATCATCACAATGGATTTCTTACAAATATAAATTGCAAAACATACGGTGGTTAACCAAGTTAAAAAGTTAACTACCGTACTTTTCAGACTATACAGCGCACCTGCATACAAGCCGCAGCAGCTAAATTGTCCGTCTGTCTTGCTCTCGTTCTGTCTCTCGGTTCCACTTTGACTTTGGCGCGCTACCTGTCTCACTCTTTTCCGGCCTCCAGCTTTTCCTGCTGGAGCCCGCCGCTTAAAGGTGGTGGGCGCGGACCGGTCATAGAGCCCATAGCGTTAAAGGTGGTTAATGTTACCTGTAAAATCCATAGATTTAGGAGGTCCCCTAGTGGCCGCTAGCTGTACACCAAAAATGGGGGCGTATAGTCCGAAAAGTACAGTATAAAAGATATTCTGCAGGTTTTTTTGAAGGAAACCGGGTCGTATTTTGATTTTTGAGATGTTCCAAGAATTTCTTGTTTCCCGAGTAAACCAGCAAAAACCAGTTAAACAGACAAAACAACTATTTAGTGCCTTTTTTGGCTCCACAGCGTGTGTGAAAGCAGCTTTAGAGTCAGCACCTTGAGATACTGCAGGTCGGCCTGCAGGAGGCGCAGGTGGGTCATCAGCTGCCGGCTGAGGTTCGGCCCTCCGCCCGCCTGAGAGGAAGAGGAGAGCAGCTTCGTCATGTCGATGCCCACATCATCATCTCCTCCTCCTCCTCCTCCTCCTCCTCCTCCTCCTCCTCCTCCTCCTCCTCCTCCTCCTCCTCCTCCATCATCAGTGCTGCTCTCCTCCGAGCCGCCACCGAAATCGATGACCACGAAACCACCTGAGGGAGAAGAAGAACAGGAGGAGCCATTTTCAAATTATTATTAGAAACAAAACTGTTGAAGGGTTACGTACACAGTTTGGGAAAAAGTGGAAATATTCAACTATAAGGATCTAAAAATAAAACTAACTAAGTTAATTAAGTCGCTTAAAGGTGGGGTATGTAATTTATTTCAGAAATACTTGTTGTTATATTCCATGGAATGCTCTTAACATCCCGATAGCAATGAATAAAGTGCTTTGACAATTAATACATTAAAATATTTCATCAGTGGAAGCCGTGGCGCTGTAAAAAGCTCGACCAATCATCTGAGCCGGCTAAAGTAACTGGATGGCCTACCTGCCTGTCAGCCTTCCATCTGGGCACACACTCATCTCGTGCCCTCATTGGTCATGTGCGCGTTCGTGTGTGTTGGAGGAGGGGCTCTGTGAGGAAGTGGCAGATTTCTTCCGGTTGTGTATTTTCAAATTCTAGCGTTCGTAATTCTGGTTTCTCCATTCGTACCTACCCCACCTTTAAGAGGCTAAGTTTAGTTCTTCATTGTGACTCGTTCACAATAAGCAATCCGTAATGAAGTTCTTGTTCGATCATATTTTATAACGAAAACTGAAGGAACAATTACAGAAAGACCCTACGGAACCAATTCGTCCTCTTTGTCCATCACACAAGCCCTTAAATACCCTAAACCACACCCATGTGACAAGCGCAGGAAGTGACTAATTACAACGGGCTGTGATGTAAACAAATAATGATACAAATAGAATTAAACAACAATGGCTGAATTCGCAGTTTGGCTCCTGCATACAGAACTCGAGTAAATGCACTTTGTCTGCAGATCCCTCACCGTCGCCGTTTTGTTTCTGTGATGGTGGAGACCCTCGGCTCTCATGCGGCCCCTCGGGGCTCCCAGGAAGAGACCCACTCTGATCCTGAGCCTCCTCTTTCTCCTCCTCTCTGCTCATCATGTGGTGGAAGAGAGCCTGCTTCAGCATGGCCACTACACACACACAGGAGAATGTGTTTTACATGTTACACTCTTTAAAGCTCGGATAAACACAAGTGTACCAACATTTATTTTTTATTTGTATTAAACACAAATTAATGGTAAACGTTTTTAAAGATAAAAGTCGGGCAAATGTATACAGTTAGATCAGTGCTTCTCAAAGTGTGGCCCGCGGACCACTGGTGGCCCGTGAGCGCCCCCTAGTGGTCCGTGAGTATATTGGTAACATTTCACATTTGAAATAAATAAATAAATAAAAGTTTTCCGCACTCTCACGGGAATATCTCCGCAATGGAGCGAGCTTAAGTTTCACTTCCGATTGCATGATATAGCCCAGCGCAACACCTTCGTCACACATGTTGCCACTTGTTTGTACCATTTTCAGGCGATTTGTAATCTGTTCTAGAAAAACGATGTGAATTTGGATATCTGTGGAGTTAGGTGGTCCGCGAGTGTTTTTTTATTGGTTAAGTCCTTGGCAGGGTTGGGTTGCAACGGAATACATGTAACGGCGTTACGTAATCAGAATACAAAAATCAAGTAACTGTATTCAGCTCGCGTTACATTTGAAAAACGAGTAATCTGATTACAGTTACTTTCGTAAACCTGAAGTGAATACATTTTGGATTACTTATTGGAATTGTTGGTGGAAAGATTTCCTCTCAACATTTAATATTCATTACTAAAGGTACAGCCGAATCATCACAGCCCACAAAACTATTACCACCGCAGATGGACCAAAAAAGCGTTTGAAAAAAAATCGCGGGTCCGCTCGCTCAGTGAAACAATAACAACGAAACATGGAGGAACAACAATCTGCGTTTAAATCGCGTGTGTGTATATAGAGGTGTGTGTGGTTAAAACACATCAGCCTGCGGTCGCTCTTTAGCCTTACTAATGATTATTTCTGAAGGTAAACACAGTGAAGGCACTGCGCGGCGCACTCGTCTTCTCAGCAGCTGAGTTAACCCTCCCGCTGCCTCCTGGCGCTGCAGAGATGTCATGAAGTGAAGGAGGTGTTCCTTCTATACAACAGCTGTGGGCAGCAGATACCGTGAGAGTCACGGACATGAATTCATAGATCAAGGCAGACTGGTGTATTCGGATTACTTTCAGAGCCATGTAATCAGTAACTGATTACATTTACAAAGTAACCCTCCCAACCCTGGTCCTTGGTATGAAAATGTTTGAGAAACACTGTGTTTGATTGATTCATTTTAATGCAGCTTTTAAAACCAGGAATAAACTCTTAGGATATCACAGTATTTAAAATCTAACCCAATATCCCGGTTCATACCACGACTAATAATATGGATATATTGCCCTTTGTCTAATGCCTAGATAACCTTTAGTGAGAGAAAACGGATGTGTAATGTGGGGGCACTGACCCTTTAATCCAGGGGTGTCCAAACGTTTTACCAAGGGGCCACATACAGAAAAATATACGAAGGTCTAAGGCATTAACTAGAGGTATATTTCCTCATAAGTTAAGTTATAAGTTAGCTAAATCAATCAAAAAGGTAAATTATGCTTGATACTTTAAAATACCTTAAGAAAAAACAGCCTACATCCCAGCTCTCCAAAGGGTTTCATTTATTTTGTTACAAAAAGTTTACAGCTCACCCCTTAAAACAGATGCCTCAGATGTATTATGATAAGGGGAAATATGGAGGGGCTATTCCAAGCTTGTTATGTTAAAAAGGTATTTGGCTTTTTTGATCAACTAAGATGTGTTTTCAGCTTTAACTGACTGAATGTATTTGAAAAGTGGGCTTATTAACACATGCATACTACTGTGTCATATATGTTTACATTTGTATTTAAGAAGTACAATAGAAGAAGCACAAGTTTCATTTGTGGGCCGCATCCCATTATACTTTTTGAATTAGCTGAGGGCCGATTCAAAATCCTCCGCGGGCCGCATTTGGCCCCCGGGCCGTAGTTTGGACACCCCTGATTTAATCTAACACTTACATGTCCTGAGAGCCTCTTCTCCTTTAGAGGACGGAGTGATGAAGACGTCCTGCTCCATGTTTTCTGCAGCGACGTCCTGATGTGTCTCTTCCTCCTCCTGAAGGAAGGGAAGTCCGTCCTCCAGCTGTCCGTCCAGGAAAGCTTCCAGTTCCGCTTCATCCACCTCCTCTTCCTCCTCTATTTCCTCATCTTCATCACGTCTGTCCTCCACCCGCAGCTCCTCCTCCTCCTCCTCCTCTTCCTCATCGTCTGACTTCATGCCATCAAACGGGTTCAGACTCGGAGCCGGTTGAATGTCTGGAGAAGAGACGGCGACGTCTTTGTCTGAGAGGACATTTCGAACAAGAGGGTGATGGTGTTAATTGTTAATAAAATAAATATACTTACATATTGAATTACAAAATTCCTCACAAAATACAAAACTTCCTGGCAAAATAAATGATTAATCCTGACAGAATAAATGTATGAATTCCTCAAAGGTTAAATCAATTAATACATTTATTAAATAAACAAAAAATTCACACAAAATACATTTAAAAAAAAATCACAACAGGTTACACAACAAAATAAATACTGACAAAATCCTCACAGATTGAAAAAAACAAAACTTGATATAGTGTGGCGATCCCCTTGGGACCATCTGCTTCCGCCCCATGGGACCTTATTTCAGAAAAAGTATGTATTGAAGTCAATGGGGAGAACACTTATCTTTCGATCCCGTTTGAATTGTGCCACGAATTACACACATGATGTTTGTCAATCTTAAAAAATAATTTCCGTGTCAAAAAAGTCAGTTTGTCGTAAAACTGTTGAAATAAAAGACTATGAAAAATACACAACTCGAAAGACTACAAATCCCAGAACCCCGGTCCCGCATGCTGGCTCTCAGGAACCGACTAACTCCCCTTGTGTGTGTGCACAGCTCTCAACGTGCCCAGACTTGGAGTGATTTCCACCTCTTTTAATACTTTCCGCCTCGTTCTGAGAGAAGTGAGATGTTTCAACGTGACGGCCGTCTGGGTGTGTGGTGCGAGACGGGAGATGTAGTTCATTGATCGGTTTCACACAAAAACAAGTGTTACTTCACAGTTTTACGACACATTTTAATTAGTTTGACTTGAAAATGGTCTTTTATCTTGACAAACATCATATGTGTAATTCGTGGCACAATTCAAACGGGATCGAAAGATAATCTTTCTCTCTCCATCGACTTCAATACATAATTTTTCCGAAATAAGGTCCCATGGAGATCAAGTTGTAAACTACGGGAGAGGATAAGGGACAAATGCAGATTTAAGATGTAGTCCTAATTGTTTTACTAGGTACAAAGCTGTCAATCTGTTAATTGATTAATATACTAAATGTTTGTACACCTCAGAACCCTGATTCATCTCATACCTGCAGATTGGACGCCTTCACTGGATGTGACGTCGGGGTCTTTACTCGCTTCTTCTTTGATGGTCTCAATGGCCTCATGCTCGGCTCTGAAACACACTCACATTAGAAACAATACAAACGTATATCTACAATTATTTGACTGAGTAAGTGTGTGTGGGGGGGGGGGGGGGGGGGGGGGCTCACTCGGTCTGAGCTGCAGGAGGGATGATGTCTCTGTTCTGAGGGTTTCCCTTCATGGCACTCTGTGTGATCAGACACTGCCACCTGCAGGAGGGACAGCACCAGGACAACATGACTGTATTGTGCCATCAACTTCTTACAAATAAATGATTAAACATTGTGTGTGTGTGTGTGTGTGTGTGTGTGTGTGTGTGTGTGTGTGTGTGTGTGTGTGTGTGTGTGTGTGTGTGTGTGTGTGTGTGTGTGTGTGTGTGTGTGTGTGTGTGTGTGTGTGTGTGTGTGTGTGTGTGTGTGTGTGTGACGTACGCTCTCTGATCGAACACCGTCTGCGCCATCAGCTCGTAGATCTGAGCGCCGTTTTCAGACATGGACAGCACGAAGAAAGACTTGTTGTCTGATGAAGGAAGAGAAGACATTACAACAATGTTCCTGTTCCTCAGAGTCACCGCAGGGGATCCGCAAAGTAGGTTTGGCTCCGAGTTCTTTATGTAAGGGTCTTAATGTTCATTGGCTAAGGGCCCTCAAGCTGAAAAACAGACGGAGCATTTTCTCCCTATTACATATGTTTAACACTTAAGTTACAGATACAACTTGGCCTATGTGTGTATATGTACGTACATGTATTTATACTGTATATATATGTGTATATGTGTGTATATATATTCATGTGTGTGTGTGTTTAGATACATGTGTACATTTCAAATATATCGTATTTTATTGTACTAATTTTGTTCATTTTCGGATCATTTTCCAAACTGTACTTTGAATATAATGTGACTCCAAATAAAGAATAAAACTAGGCTTACAATAATACTCCAGTGACCTGCAGTGTCCCATATAAGCATCCTGACAAACCGCTAAAACCCAATCGTGTAGTCCTCACCAGTAGCGACAGGCCGCACTAACACGGTGTTGAGCTTGATGACCGGGCTGAAGATGTTCTTGGTGTCGGCGGCGCTGGTCGGGTTCTTGCCGTGAAATTTGAGAACCAGCCGCTCGTCCTGTTTCTGCAGCAGAACCAGGATGTCGTCCAGCAGCAGGGTGTACAGCTCTGAGAGGGACCAACACAGTACATCAATCAATCAACAACTGTATTCATCCCACAAGGGGCAATTGGTTATGAGCAGCTTGTGTCAGGGACACGGGCTGGAACATTCCGGAAGAAACACCCGGGAGACTGGATGTGGATCATTCCGATTTACACCATAAATAGTTCATAGCATCACAATAAATAAGTAAATAAATATCAAGAATTTAAAAGTTTGAGTGCAGAGGGGATGAATTATTTTGAAAAGCGATTTGTCTTTAGAGCAGGGGTGTTCAACTCAAATACACAGTGGGGCAAAATAAAAAATGGGTACTAGTCGAGGGCCGGACTGGTTCAATGTTTATAGCTAAACGTATTGAAATGAACTTATTGCACATATTAAACCTGGAACTAACAAAGCTTAAATTATTGCCTATAAAAACAACATTAAACATTAAATAATCAGTTGCATTCATTTCTCATGGCTCTATCTGCAGCTTCTCCAGAGTCATTTCTTATGAGTACATTTCTCCACAGGCCAACAGCAGCTTCAACAAAACTATTCCCCTCAAAGAGAAAACCAAACATGCCCTGCTGTCGAGAGAGAAAGTGCAGAAGGAAGCATCCATTGAACTCAGTGTGCTGCTCTGTGATGCTAGCTCAGACACTTGGCATCTCATCTTGGGAGCAAGGTCATCAATGTTTGGGCTCAGGCTCTGAGCGGAGGAGACCCTCAGGATGGAGTGAAGGTGCAATATACCGGCGGGCCAGATCTAATAGGAATTACAAATTATCCTGCGGGCCGAAATTAAATCCACCAAGGGCCTGATTTGGCCCCCGGGCCTTGAGTTTGATGTGAGCTGGAGCATGTCTACGCCCTGATGGCAACAGGTGAAATCCATCTGCAAGAACATGACCTTGAGAGGCAAGTATGCTCTCTGCTTTCCACAGAATCTGCTGGTTTACGATTCCTCCTCTTCATTCATAAACTGGTGGACGGTGAACGCTGTGCTCGTATGTCGGTGTTATTCCACTGATGTGAGTTCGTACCAATTGTCTTGTCTTTGTTGACTTTCCAGGAGAGCGGTCCCTCGTGCACCATCTTCCTCTTGGTCAGGTCCAGACTCTGCAGCACAAAGACACAACACATACGAGAAGATAAGACTTTATTTATCCCCAAGGAAATTGTTGTGCCAGTTACGTAATTGCACGCTATCATAGCATTATTAATAATACTAATAATAATAATATTGCACATAGTTAGATAGCAGCGAGTGTATTGTAATGCTGGTAATGATATTGATATGTTGCACATAGTGTTGGTGTGGAAGTTCTCAGTTCCCTTTGCTTAAGGGCGAAGAGTAAAAGAGTGTGAAGGCCACTGGGAGGAAAGACCTCCTGTGGCGCCGTGTGGTGGTCTTCGGTGGTCTCAGTCTGTAGGGGGTGACACCATATCTTCGATAACAAGATACTAGCCGTGTAGAATAAAGGGGGATACATGTTTGATGCCTCAGAAAAGCACGTGCAGTGAGAACAGCATGCAGCAGTCTGACGGTCAGAGGATGTAATCAGAGGCTCACCCTCAGCTCCAGGATCACGGGGTTCTCACTCGGTTTGAGAGACGAGAGGTCCAACCTCCTCTGATAGTCCTCCAGCCTCTGTGGAGAGAAACACAACTATACGTTTCACACCGTGACACAATATGTTCTTCACAAACCTTCTCTCACCATGACAAGAGCGTTAATCCCAAAGGTGACAACATGCAACTGTGTTGATGTCTAAAGACGCGATGTCGTTAATAATACAAATAACAACTGTACAGAAAACGCTCTTTTTTCGTTTACAGAACACCTTAAAATGAAATGGTGCTGATATAAATAAAGGCGGACACAAAAGGAGGACTTGGAGTAACTTAATACTTAAGTTAATAATAACATCATGAAGTTAGGTCATGTGTTGGCTTGACTAGATTCACTAAAATGGTTAATAAAACCTGATGCCTACAGTTTTTATTGATTACTTTAATTATGTTCATATAGGTTAGGTTTCACTCACTAATGAACACTATTTCAAACCCCCAAAATGTGCAAATATAAATAACGTAACCTGGTTTTTCCCCAAACCGTCCACATTGAGCTATCTTTACGTGATAAACGTATATTTGACAGTGATTTTAAAGTGCTTACCTGTTTGTTCTCCGCCTCTTTCACAGCCTGGTTCACGTGGTTCAGGATCTTTTTGCAACACTCGCCGGCTTTCTTCACCTTTTCCCTCTCCTCGCCGTCTCCTGTGGGGGGGGCAACAAATCAGATCTCCTCCACATATAACCAGTATCATGATTCAAAAACACACCTGCACAGAGATGGCAAAAGTACACACATCCTTTACTCGAGTAGAAGTACAGATACTCGTGTTTAAAAATACTCTGGTGAAAGTAGAAGTACTGACTAAACTTCTTTACTCAAGTGAAAGTAAAGAGGCTTTGAAGTGTACTTCAGTAAAAAGTACCCATAACTAGAGTACCTGACCTCCCTTTATATTAATAGAACAATAATGTCATTGTTAGCTAATGAATGTTTCCATGCTGAACAACGGCAACGTTTCCATTGGTCCCTCTTCTTTAGAGAAGACCAGGAAGTGATGGATACACGGATCGTGTTCCAACCAATAGGCACGCAGTGACTCTAAAGAATAATGATCACGCACCAACACACATTCAGACTAAAGGAACCAGCTGTTTGGGAAATGAGAGAAGTAGAAAGTACAAGTATTTGTGTTCAACATGTAAGAAGTAGAAAGTACAGGTATTTGAGTTCAACATGTGAGAAGTAGAAAGTACAGGTATTTGTGTTCAACATGTAAGAAGTAGAAAGTACAGGTATTTGAGTTCAACATGTGAGAAGTAGAAAGTACAGGTATTTGGGTTCAACATGTAAGAAGTAGAAAGTACAGGTATTTGTGTTCAACATGTAGCAAGTAGAAAGTACAGGTATTTGTGTTCAACATGTAAGAAGTAGAAAGTACAGGTATTTGTGTTCAACATGTAAGAAGTAGAAAGTACAGGTATTTGAGTTCAACATGTAAGAAGTAGAAAGTACAGGTATTTGAGTTCAACATGTAAGAAGTAGAAAGTACAGGTATTTGGGTTCAACATGTAAGAAGTAGAAAGTACAGGTATTTGGGTTCAACATGTAAGAAGCAGAAAGTACAGGTATTTGTGTTCAACATGTGTGAAGTAGAAAGTACAGGTATTTGAGTTCAACATGTAAGAAGTAGAAAGTACAGGTATTTGGGTTCAACATGTAAGAAGTAGAAAGTACAGGTATTTGAGTTCAACATGTAAGAAGTAGAAAGTACAGGTATTTGGGTTCAACATGTAAGAAGTAGAAAGTACAGGTATTTGAGTTCAACATGTGAGAAGTAGAAAGTACAGGTATTTGAGTTCAACATGTAAGAAGTAGAAAGTACAGGTATTTGGGTTCAACATGTAAGAAGTAGAAAGTACAGGTATTTGGGTTCAACATGTAAGAAGTAGAAAGTACAGGTATTTGTGTTCAACATGTAAGAAGTAGAAAATACAGGTATTTGTCTTCAACATGTAAGAAGTAGAAAGTACAGGTATTTGAGTTCAACATGTAAGAAGTAGAAAGTACAGGTATTTGAGTTCAACATGTGAGAAGTAGAAAGTACAGGTATTTGAGTTCAACATGTAAGAAGTAGAAAGTACAGGTATTTGTGTTCAACATGTG
Organism: Pseudochaenichthys georgianus; assembly: GCF_902827115.2. Classification (NCBI taxonomy): domain Eukaryota; kingdom Metazoa; phylum Chordata; class Actinopteri; order Perciformes; family Channichthyidae; genus Pseudochaenichthys; species Pseudochaenichthys georgianus. The sequence continues at coordinate 5,327,436 of NC_047516.1, forward strand.
AGAAGTAGAAAGTACAGGTATTTGAGTTCAACATGTAAGAAGTAGAAAGTACAGGTATTTGAGTTCAACATGTAAGAAGTAGAAAGTACAGGTATTTGGGTTCAACATGTAAGAAGTAGAAAGTACAGGTATTTGTGTTCAACATGTAAGAAGTAGAAAATACAGGTATTTGTCTTCAACATGTAAGAAGTAGAAAGTACAGGTATTTGAGTTCAACATGTAAGAAGTAGAAAGTACAGGTATTTGAGTTCAACATGTGAGAAGTAGAAAGTACAGGTATTTGAGTTCAACATGTAAGAAGTAGAAAGTACAGGTATTTGTGTTCAACATGTAAGAAGTAGAAAGTACAGGTATTTGAGTTCAACATGTAAGAAGTAGAAAGTACAGGTATTTGAGTTCAACATGTGAGAAGTAGAAAGTACAGGTATTTGAGTTCAACATGTAAGAAGTAGAAAGTACAGGTATTTGAGTTCAACATGTAAGAAGTAGAAAGTACAGGTATTTGTGTTCAACATGTGTGAAGTAGAAAGTACAGGTATTTGGGTTCAACATGTAAGAAGTAGAAAGTACAGGTATTTGTGTTCAACATGTGAGAAGTAGAAAGTACAGGTATTTGTGTTCAACATGTAAGAAGTAGAAAGTACAGGTATTTGAGTTCAACATGTGAGAAGTAGAAAGTACAGGTATTTGAGTTCAACATGTAAGAAGTAGAAAGTACAGGTATTTGAGTTCAACATGTAAGAAGTAGAAAGTACAGGTATTTGTGTTCAACATGTGAGAAGTAGAAAGTACAGGTATTTGAGTTCAACATGTGAGAAGTAGAAAGTACAGGTATTTGGGTTCAACATGTGTGAAGTAGAAAGTACAGGTATTTGGGTTCAACATGTAAGAAGTAGAAAGTACAGGTATTTGTGTTCAACATGTAAGAAGTAGAAAGTACAGGTATTTGAGTTCAACATGTGAGAAGTAGAAAGTACAGGTATTTGAGTTCAACATGTAAGAAGTAGAAAGTACAGGTATTTGTGTTCAACATGTAAGAAGTAGAAAGTACAGGTATTTGAGTTCAACATGTGAGAAGTAGAAAGTACAGGTATTTGTGTTCAACATGTGTGAAGTAGAAAGTACAGGTATTTGGGTTCAACATGTAAGAAGTAGAAAGTACAGGTATTTGTGTTCAACATGTAAGAAGTAGAAAGTACAGGTATTTGAGTTCAACATGTGAGAAGTAGAAAGTACAGGTATTTGAGTTCAACATGTAAGAAGTAGAAAGTACAGGTATTTGAGTTCAACATGTAAGAAGTAGAAAGTACAGGTATTTGTGTTCAACATGTGAGAAGTAGAAAGTACAGGTATTTGAGTTCAACATGTGAGAAGTAGAAAGTACAGGTATTTGGGTTCAACATGTAAGAAGTAGAAAGTACAGGTATTTGTGTTCAACATGTAAGAAGTCAAAGCAAAAAGCAGTGGAGTAAAGTACTGATACCAGAAAAATGTACTTAAGTACAGTAACGAAGTATTTGTACTCCACTACCTCCCACCTCTGTGGCTGACAGGTGTTTGGCTCCTACCTGTGTACTTGGCGATGTTCTCCAGCAGCAGAGGGTACTTGGTGACTCTCTGCATCTCCACAGGGATGATGTCTTTCAGCTGCAGCCGGCGGCACAGACGGTTACTCTCAGCCTCCTGAAGTAATGAGTATAAAGATAATAGATAAAACATCTTTAAAATGCCCTCACAGACGAAGCGAAGCAGGACCTCCAGAGGGCCGCACAAAGCCAAGCAAGGACATTTTAAAACATGAAGACAAATTAATTAAATGTACGAAACTGTTCTTTTAATGTGATTATTAAAAAATGTTTAGATAATTTGTTCCCTTCTTATATTAACTTGCATACATTTCGATTCAGTCAAAGTCTAAAAATACACTACTATATATTTTGAATTATATCTGTAAATCCAATTACTTTTAAGATATGTTCATATAGATACAAATCAGCATTGAATCAATAAGTAATCTTCTTTGCCTCAACAACAAACATTTGAAAGTGACTTTTTATGAATGGAAGAATAATGAAACAATATATATTAAAAGAATGAAAAAAGTTGACTTTCTCTAAATTAAAATACTTTCACTCCACCGAATCTGAGTGGCACTACCTCTGATCTCTTTACTTAAAGGTGGGGTAGGTAATTCCCTTCAGAAACACTTGTTATATTCCATGGAATGCTCTTAACGTCCCGATAGCAATGAATATATTAAATGCTTTGACAATAAATCCATAACAAAACATCATCTGTGGAAGCCGTGGCGCTGTAAAAAGCTCGACCAATCATCTGAGCCGGCTAAAGTAACTGGATGGCCTACCTGCCTGTCAGCCTTCCATCGGGGCACAAACTTATCTCGTGCCCTCATTGGTCATGTGCGCGTTCGTGTGTGTTGGAGGAGGGGCTCTGTGAGGAAGTGGCAGATTTGTTCCGGCTGTGTATTTTCAAACTCCAGCGCCCTCGAGCTGGTTTCTCCATTCTTACCTCCCTACCTTTAAGGACCTGCTCTGTATTTCCTCTTCCTGACTGAAACCTGACGGCGTTTCCTGTGTGTATTCTGCTGACCTGCATGAACAGAGTGAACTTCTGGTCCTTCTTCTTGCGGCTCTTGATGAGCTCCAGAGCCGACGGCTGGTTGCTGCAGAAAGTCCCCACAGCGCGCTTTATCTTCTCCTCTTCCTCCCCGCTGAACTGGAACAGAACACACACCGTTTACACTCGAGGTGTTTACTGAAACATGAACATCAACCTGCCCTCTTGCAGTGCGTCTTGACTTGGAAAGGCTCTTACCCAGGCGAGCAGATCATCGGCGATCTGCCCGATCACCGACGTCTCGCTCCTCTTCCTGATGGCCGTCATCTGCTCTGTGACAGAAACTGAGGAGCAAGAGGAGAAACTCTGAAAGTCAATCAGACACGGCGCTGCTGTCCTTTGAGACGATTTGGATACATGCTTTTCATGTCGCACAGTGCTTATGTATTTTAGACACATCATTTTCTCTCCTTCTTATTAGTAGTAAAATATCATTTTTAGCAGTTCCAATGCAACGAACAAAATGGTAGCCTAAATCTGTCCTTTATTTAGTACCAACATTACGATCAAAAACAGCATCATCTGTAAAAATGATGGAGCTTTTAATTAAAATACGCGGTTTATTTAAAGTGCAATTAGATCAAGATTTATTTGAAGGAAGCATTTCTGGAGAGTTCCATAAAACGGTGTGTGACTGTTACTGTGTGTGTGTGTGTGTGTGTGTGTGTGTGTGTGTGTGTGTGTGTGTGTGTGTGTGTGTGTGTGTGTGTGTGTGTGTGTGTGTGTGCGTGCGTGTGTGTTACCGTGCAGCTGTGTGTGTGTGTGTGTGTGTGTGTGTGTGTGTGTGTGTGTGTGCGTGTGTGTGTGCGTGCGTGTGTGTTACCGTGCAGCTGTGTGTGTGTGTGTGTGTGTGTGTGTGTGTGTGTGTGTGTGTGTGTGTGTGTGTGTGTGTGTGTGTGTGCGTGTTACCGTTCAGCTGGGGGTGTGTGTGTGTGTTACCGTGCAGCTGGGTGTGTGTGTATGTGTGTGTGTGTGTGTGTGTGTGTGTGTATGTGTGTGTGTTACCGTGCAGCTGTGTGTGTGTGTGTGTTACCGTTCAGCTGGGGGTGTGTGTGTGTGTTACCGTGCAGCTGGGTGTGTGTGTGTGTGTGTATGTGTGTGTGTGTGTGTGTGTGTGTGTGTGTGTGTGTGTGTGTGTGTTACCGTGCAGCTGGGTGTGTGTGTTACAGTGCAGCTGGGTGTGTGTGTGTGTGTGTGTGTGTGTGTGTGTGTGTGTGTGTGTGTGGTGTGTGTGTGTGTGTGTGTGTGTGTATGTGTATGTGTGTGTGTGTGTGTGTGTGTTACCGTTCAGCTGGGGGGGGTGTTACCGTGCAGCTGGGTGTGTGTGTGTGTGTGTGTGTGTGTGTGTGTGTGTGTGTGTGTGTGTGTGTGTGTGTGTGTTACCGTGCAGCTGGATGATCTCCTCCAGGTTGACGAAGATGTGTTTGATGTCGTCGGGGGGGAGGACGGCGTCTCTGCTGAGCCTCTGGTGGAAAACACCGTCCAGAACCTTCAGCATGCGGAGGTGAGCTCGCTCCGTGTAGAACAGCTCTGAGGGGGGGGGGGGCAAAAGTACACACATCCTTTACTCGAGTAGAAGTACAGATACTCGTGTTTGTTACTCTGGTAAAAGTAAAAGTACTGACTAAACTTCTTTAATCAAGTGAAAGTAAAGAGGCTTTGAAATGTACTTCAGTAAAAAGTACCCATAACTAGCAGCTGTTTTAAAGAGTACCTGACCTCCCTTTATATCAATAGAACAATAATGTCATTGTTAGCTAATGAATGTTTCCATGCTGAACATGTAAGAAGTAGAAAGTACAGGTATTTGGGTTCAACATGTAAGAAGTAGAAAGTACAGGTATTTGTGTTCAATATGTAAGAAGTAGAAAGTACAGGTATTTGTGTTCAACTTGTAAGAAGTAGAAAGTACAGGTATTTGAGTTCAACATGTAAGAAGTAGAAAGTACAGGTATTTGAGTTCAACATGTAAGAAGTAGAAAGTACAGGTATTTGTGTTCAACATGTAAGAAGTAGAAAGTACAGGTATTTGTGTTCAACTTGTAAGAAGTAGAAAGTACAGGTATTTGAGTTCAACATGTAAGAAGTAGAAAGTACAGGTATTTGTGTTCAACTTGTAAGAAGTAGAAAGTACAGGTATTTGTGTTCAACATGTAAGAAGTAGAAAGTACAGGTATTTGTGTTCAACATGTAAGAAGTAGAAAGTACAGGTATTTGAGTTCAACATGTAAGAAGTAGAAAGTACAGGTATTTGAGTTCAACATGTGAGAAGTAGAAAGTACAGGTATTTGTGTTCAACATGTAAGAAGTAGAAAGTACAGGTATTTGAGTTCAACATGTAAGAAGTAGAAAGTACAGGTATTTGAGTTCAACTTTTAAGAAGTCAAAGTAAAAAGTCATCTGAAAAATAAGTAGTGGAGTAAAGTACTGATACCAGAAACATGTACTTAAGTACAGTAAGGAAGTATTTGTACTCCAATACTTTGTACTAAGAGACAGGTGTTGGTGAAGGGTCTCACCGTTGATGACTTCCTGTCGTTTGATCTCTTGAGGAGTTAAGCTCTCCAGGACTCCTCTGCTGACGAGGCTCTGCCAGTTCAGAGGGGGGGCTTCACTCTCTCTCTCCCCCTGATCCTCCTCACTCTGGATGTCTGAGGACACCGGACACTGAACCTCCATCCTGCAGGGGGAGATACAACAAGAAACCAATGTACTTGAAGAGAAGACAAAAGACCGCAGTCTAGAGAAGACCTGAGCCCTGTGAAGCGGCACTAACATCCTTCTGTTCACAGTCCACATATATATATTTAAAACCTGAACCCTGCAGTGGGTCACCTGAAGGGGTCGGGGTCCTCCTCCACCAGCTGCTCCAGGTTGGAGGCGCTGAAGTCAAACTGAGATCCGGTCGGGCTGCAGACGCCATCTTGATTCTCGACGGGCAGAACATCCCCGAGTCGAGGCTGCAGGCAGAACGGAGACACGTCTGAGGAGAGATAACACAGAGGACCTTAACTAAGGGAACTTGTTAAACCTTTGTGTTGTCGTACCATCAACCTCTGTCCTGGTTTGACTGTTTAAAAAAGCATATACTATAATGAATCACCCTATACACACATTTTAGGTATGTTCAAGTTGTACTTATCTTTTGAGCATGACAACGGACCCCATATACACAAACGCACACTTATTTCTGAGTCAAAACAAGGCAAAAACTTGTCAGATTCTGTAATAGCTTTTCCCCCATGCCATCAGACTGCTGAATATTAAGTAGACCAGAGATTACATTACGCTGTGTCTATTTTATTTATACGTATAGTAAGTCTTAATATTTTAAATGCACACTTTATCTTTAATTTTCGTCACTATTATTAATTTATATGTACAATTTTAGCAAGTTTTTATATTGTCCTGTTCCTGTAAGCCAGTACAACGACATTTTGTTTTAATAGTACACTCTGTGTCTTGTTGACATGACGATGAAGTGAGTCTAAGTCTAAGTGGAATATTGTTTGGAAGAACAGTCCTGTGAGGAAGAGGAGAGTCTTACTGGAGTCAGAGTCGTGTCCGCTGTCTGAGAGGTGTCCGGGGGGGGGGCTGAGCGTGGGGGAGGTGTGTGTGTTGGAGGGGGAGGAGGAGGAGTGTGTGTTGGAGGGGGAGGAGTGTGTATAGGAGTGTGTGCCGGCATCCGATCCGTCGCTCAGATTTCCACGACTCCGAGCAGAACCAGAGGGGGGGTCCGGCTGCTCGGGGAGGAGGGAGGCCGGGGGGAGGGGCTTCGGGGAACGCTGCTTATTCATCTCCACCGCTTTACCCACTGCAGGAAAACACACAGGAGGAAATCATAATAATAAAAAACGTTGATTCTGCATTGAGCAAGCTTTTTATTCATTTCACGTTATGCCATTTCAAAACCCAGCAGCTGACCCTTTAGTTTGGACCGTAGATTCTAGTCGTGTGGCGGTCGCGAACGAGCCGATTCTTTTGAACGGCCCTTTGGTTCGAACGAGGGGAACCGGGTCGTACCAAAGAGCCGTTCTTTTTATCGTTCAATCGTTGGTCCGCACTCACTGCCTGCCAAAATCCACTCGCCTTTTAAAGAGCTTGATTTGTTCCCCAAACGTATTCTGTGAAGACCCGCCCCTACTCTGATTGGTAGGTTTCAGCACGAGGAGTGAGGTGGGTCTTAAGGGAATACGCGAGAGAGAGAAGTCATAACAAGTGGTACAGGACAGGTAGACGACGTGTTTTCGCGAGGCAAGGCAACTTTATTTACTTCACACACACAGAGGGTACATTCAAAGTACATCCACTGACATGAAGGACATGGATATGGCGCCACCTTGTGTCATGTTTACAATGCAGATTACTGACATTAAATACAGTCAATCATTATCCTGGTGATTATTTAGCAGATAAACCTAGTAACCCCGCCCCCTTTAAAAAAAACGGCTCTTTTGAACGGCTCTTTGAAAGGAATGGAGCCATAAGATCCGGCTCCCTTCAAAGAGCTGTAATTCCCATCACTAACCCACAGCCAATCAGCGCGTCATAGCGATGTTGACGTTCCTGACAAGCGGCAAACTCTGGGGCAGAGCCGGGAAGCCCAGAAGGAAGAGCCACAAACTGCAGTTCCTCTAGTGGCCGACAGGGGATGGATGCAGAAAGGAGCCCTTTCCATAGACCCCCATGTTAAAATGCCCAACTTTACAGCAGAAATAAACATGTTTCCTGCCTGGATCCAATCAAACGTATTCTGGATATAGTTAGATTCCTCTTTCATGACTATGGAATAGGGAGTGCATTCTTTTACCGTGAGTAAATTAGTAAGTAAAGTAAGTAAGTTAGGTCTGGCAATACAGTCAAATTATCCTGGTGATTATTTCGCAGATAAACCTATTTACCCCGCCCCCTCTAAAAAAACGACTCTTTTGAACGGCTCTTTTGAGCGGCTCTTTTGAACGATTCTTTTGAACGGCTCTTTTGAACGATTCTTTTGAACAGCTCTTTTGAACGATTCTTTTGAACGGCTCTTTGAAAGGAACGGAGCCATGAGATCCGGCTCCCTTCAAAGAGCCGTAATTCACTAGTAGATTCATGTTTGTAGGAAGATGTATGGCAAGTAAAATCCACACCATTGAAACCTAATTATAAAAACCATATTAACACGTGGTCACACTCAAAAAACACTTTTTCTAACCTTTATATTGCTTTAAAATTATATTTAAAGCATGTTTTATGCTCTTAGGATTTAACACTTTTTACTTGTTGTCTCACTCAACATTTGTATCTTTTTGTAGGGTCCTTGTAGGTAACACAAAGGAAAGGTCAGGGCTTGGGGAGGGGGTAAGAGTGAAAAGACTCAATATGTCCAAGTTTAAAGGGGTACATCAAAGAGAAGGAAACTCTATTCTGTGAAACTTAAAAAAGCAAAAAACTTGCTTATTATCCAAGATCACAAAATCAAAGTGTAATATTCTAGTGTTTTTTTCTCATATTTATTTACAAATGTATTCATTTAATTAAATATCACCCCCGTCCCATCGACTCTGTATTTTATATTGACCTACAATGGCACTCTTTTACACTCATAGCCCAGTGCAGGGGTCGGTAACCCCTGGCACCGTAACCAGTGGCACCGTAACCAGTGGCACCGTAACCAGTGGCACCGTAACCCCTGGCACCGTAACCAGTGGCACCGTAACCCCTGGCACCGTAACCCCTGGCACCGTAACCCCTGGCACCGTAACCAGTGGCACCGTAACCAGTGGCACCGTAACCCCTGGCACCGTAACCCCTGGCACCGTAACCAGTGGCACCGTAACCAGTGGCACCGTAACCCCTGGCACCGTAACCCCTGGCACCGTAACCAGTGGCACCGTAACCAGTGGCACCGTAACCAGTGGCACCGTAACCAGTGGCACGCTAGGAATAAGTGGAATAAGTGTGAAAAATATTTAAATTGTATTTTCGGATCCTGAACGAGACCGCCGCCAGAGCGCGTCTCCCCGTTACCTGCAGAAGGAAGCCATGCACGCAGCGAAGCCCCGCTCTCTTTATCGCCAGGTGACTTTCTGCTGCTTTCCTCCGTGGTGCAGATCGTCTCTCCACGGAGGAAAGCACTTCACTAAGTGCAGTACCCACAAGGAGCTGGACAAAGGCCGCAGTTTTCACATGGCTGTGTCTTTAGTTGAAAGCCCGGTGGCGATCTGTCATCTCTCATCGAAATAATATGCTACAAAGGGGCGGACTGGCCGCCTGTGTGTTGAACTTTCCTGTCGGCTCCCAGACCGGAGTCGAGGAGGGGATGACTCTCTGTCGTCTCCCAGACCGGAGTCGAGGAGGGGATGACTCTCTGTCGTCTCCCAGACCGGAGTCGAGGAGGGGATGACTCTCTGTCGTCTCCCAGACCGGAGTCGAGGAGGGGATGACTCTCTGTCGTCTCCCAGACCGGAGTCGAGGAGGGGATGACTCTCTGTCGGCTCCCAGACCGGAGTCGAGGAGGGGATGACTCTCTGTCGGCTCCCAGACCGTAGTCGAGGAGGGGATGACTCTCTGTCGGCTCCCAGACCGGAGTCGAGGAGGGGATGACTCTCTGTCGGCTCCCAGACCGGAGTCGAGGAGGGGATGACTCTCTGTCGTCTCCCAGACCGGAGTCGAGGAGGGGATGACTCTCTGTCGTCTCCCAGACCGGAGTCGAGGAGGGGATGACT